>NC_052113.1:5035788-5085600 GCF_012273895.1 Zerene cesonia | reverse complement strand
CAAAGACAGAACGGAACGTAAACTTGACAATTAATATTTTCTTGATGTCAACACTTTCATTTCCGACAGGTGACACTTTTGACAGGGGACTTTGACACTTGACACACGTTTGATGGCAACTGTTAAGTGGATGAATTGAGTATAATACCTCTGTCAGTAGATATGCTGTCACTGTCTTGCCTCGCAATCTCTTGTACACTCCTGCGCGCCTAGTACTTCACAGAAATTGTGGATCTTTAAATTGCTATTTTATTTATAAAAAATAATCTTTTATTTTTAAAGATTTAACAAAATACACGTCTGAACTGTAAGGCGGTCCAAGGGGAAGGGGAAGAAGATTATTTAAAAACTCATCGCTTTATTGAGTTTTGATATTAACGAAACTGCTAATTTTGTAACAGTTAGATTATAATGCTAAAAAGTATAGTATAATGGGTTTTGGAATGGATAAAATATGTAGAAAATGTTCTAAAAATATTTTACTTATGTAGCATACCCCACAAATTTTGCAAATTTTAAAAATTAGGTACACATCAAATTTTGCGTGACTCTATTGGGAAAATATCACTCCGCGTTTGAAGTCTTTTATTTTACATTAATTTTGGGCAATTTGATAATTTTCAAGTCATTGGCTTTAAATCTTTTTTCCCTACCCGGGTTTTATTAGTAAAAATTTAATAAGATCAACCACGCATTAAACGTACATGTGATTAAGTTAATACATAGTTTAATTAAAATTCGAAGAAACAAAGAATTTAGTAAGTTAAAAGTTGCCAGGATGTCATCATTATTCACCATGTTTACAAATTTTTACGATGTCTTAGCATTTTGCTAATCTGAGATTTAAAACGCTGAAATAAAAATAAAATTGCCTGTGTAAAAAATCGCATCAATGTTCAAGCCAAGTGATATAAATTTTCTATTTGTGACCTAAGCCGAGCTTACCAAGATAGACGGATATTTAGACTCGACGGAGACCTAAGCCGTAAAAAGAACGAATGATTTTATAATATGTATGAACCCATTTTATATGTGCCTTTCAATTTCCACTGATTTTGTTTTATATAGCTCTAAATTTGAATGGGTGAAACAACTGATTGTTGACTTATCCTAATCATTATAAGCTAACAATAATTATCAATAGCCACAATACACACATTTAAACTTACGGCTACGGCCCTTCCGAACCCCTCCATTCATGCGATAGTCCAAACCGAGATCGGGAGAGGGGGGGACGCCCTTGAGTATGTGGCAACCAAAGTGAACCTTCAGTTTACCCACGCGTCCGTGCCAAGATGTAGTTACCCTTCAGGCTAACATCGAGTTTCACCACAAAAAAAAGGAACGTTAATGCAGCCGCAGAACTTAGGTCTCGTACCTTCGACATAAAGTGATTAGACACTAAGTCTTTCACTTCATTCACACCACTGCACTATAAGTACAATCATTTCGTAATTCATATTTTAACATATTCGAGATAAATACAACATGTTATTTGCATTTTATTAACAATTCACTGAGTAGTAAAACGCTGTATTATATCTACGTAAGTGCCTCTTAACCGTTTCTACTGCGTTCCTCAAATAGCAGTTTTAGTGCTAAAATTAACGGATTCTCTGTAACCCTTGTCGGCAATAGTTTATTAGGCTTTTAACTAACCGCATTTCTATTTTGTTTTATTTCGTATTGCTGGATCTCTACACTGCTATCAATAAACTAACTATACACTAACTATACACAATTGGGCAGAATGTTTTGTTAGGAATTCAAAAATAGTTTTGATACAATCTGCATTGAATACATTTTTCGTCTAATAACAATACCATACAGAGGTACTATAAGGATTCATTGATAAACAAATAGTGATGTTTGCGTTGGATGTCTCTGGATTGTCTTATGAACTGCGGCGATATAAGAGCTACATAATTGTATTATGCCGAATATGAAAATCACGTTTTATATAATATGTAACACGAAATTGCCAATACAACTCTAAGAATAATATTTAATTACCTCATTTCTTTGACGTTACACACCCGATATCGAATGCCGACGTTATTTTTCTATAATAATAGCTATTAAATATAGACCAATGAACAACAAAAGCTGTCACGTACAAAGAATCACGATCATTGAATGACTCAGCAAGCGCTTTTAACTTGAAAAATTCGTCACGCACGCTCTCATTATAGAGCCATTGTAAAAAATACAATTCTTGACCGTGTCATGTAATTTACCACCTAATAATAAGAGTTTTTATTGGTAAATCTGGCGTTAATATTGGCATAAATTATTTGTGTTAATGTTGTAGTTTCTGTGAAGTTTACAGAAGCGATATATTTACTATTGGAACCAAGTAGGTGATATACGAATTAGTTAATACAATAACATAGTGAAATATATATTTTTTATAAACAAGTCTGTCTCATAAAACAATGTGTTTTGTAACCTTGAGGAACGCGATAATACTCGCGTTCCTCAAGGAATACATCTACATCTTAAAATAATACTTTTTAACGAATCCTAAACGCGATTTATTCATTACATCCCGACATTTAGACAGTTTACAACTAGCGAGGTCTTAGAAAGACAGACCATAAAAAAATAATTTCTTAATCCTGACGAATGTGATATATAAATTTCTTTATAGATTCTACTTCTGTGTACCTACATCTAGACTTTTTACATTGATGCCGGGCGAATTTTATATAAATAATTTGAATAAAGAAAACGCGTCAATGTCACCATGGCACCATGCCACAAACTCATTATTCGTGAAGAATAAAATAACCAGAGGGGTGCATACAAATATAAAACACTTATTATCTTATCATACAATGATGGATGATTCTTTTATTATAATAAAGAGTAATTGCTTCCTTTCACATGAGTTAAAGCTTAAGTAATTACATTAATTTATAACTGTACAATTTATAGATTATTTTATATTTTTCTGTGTTTATTATTTAAAGCGAGACTGTTGTTCGTTACTAAGTTTAAAGAAAATTTCCCTATATTTTAGTTTTTTTTCGAAATATATAAGCAACAATGTTTTTTTTTTTCTTTAAGTACCTAGCACATTTTAATTAAATAAAGAAATATATAACATTTATAAATACAGTTGTAGCTAGTAGTAGTAGTAGTAGTAGTAGAAATAAGCAATTATAAATAAATAATTTATAAAAAACATAGAACATTCCTACAAAGAGAAAGTTAAAGACTTATTCAAAATAATATATTTGGTAGTGAATGTGACTCTAAAAGCAATATTGCATATTTTTGCTCCAAACCCCACTCATAACTTGTCTATATGGCAAGGGTGGATAGGGGAGCCAAATGTGCTGATATCGCAATTTAAATAATGTATTTTATGTTTTTTTTAGATACACAAAATATTAGCTATACTGAATTATTCATTTTATACAATGATTGCGCTTTTAAAAATTTGCAAACATCGTCTCGTAAAGTCAGTATGAAAACAAGCTATAAATTACAATTTTATGTCATTGTGATCAAAGCAATAAAAGTAGATTAATAGAATTGGCTCTGGCTTCATGCCTACATAGACGCAAAAACAAGCAAGGAGCTATTAAGTCGGATGTTAACAATTTCCCCCAAACTGCAGAAAGAATCGTGAAGAGCGTTGATAGGACATCTTTATACCCAATTGGGGCCGAGAAATCTCAGGACGCTGCAATAGGACAACAAATTATAGTCATTGCCGGACGGTCAACGGGCCCTTTACGAGCGATTCCCAGCGTTGATGATGATTTAGATGCAAGGAATATCGGGCGGAAGCGCAACGATAAACCGCGGGAACAGATCGGTTGTCATAGCAACGGGACACGAGCTAGAGGGTAAACCTCGCTCCCTCGGCGTCTAGTTCACGGACACTTATTATCGTTATCGTAATAAATTGGTCTGGAATGCGTACAATAACTCTAAGCGAGATCGCAATAAAATTGCGATGTGGAATTTCGCTATGATAAAATGTGATTTATTGTAATTATTGTGCTTCGCTTGAATGTTTCATACGCTCCCATTGCTATTAAAGACCAATGCGCGAAACAATTGCCAGGTTTTTTTTAATTACACAAGTAATCTCTTAAAGATTGCTTCTGTTAATTGGATAGGTACTGGTAGAATTGCAGCGATATATCCTTAGTAATTAATCGCCAATTAATATTTTTTTGTGCCTTATGTATTCATATATAATTTCGCTCTATTAGTTTTGAATATTTTAAATCCATATAAATTTATTACAAGTATAAAATGCAACAATAAACACGACGCGAAGCCCCAATTTATTACGCGGCGACTGATGATGATATATCGACGTCGGCTGCTGTGTTGATCGTCACTTACCCTACCCTTATCACGGGCATGTAATTTCGGATTCAATGCCCTCGGGCTTTCGTCTTTTATATTACATTTTTATGTAAAATAAAATATTCTTCCGTAAATTAATTTGGTTATTTATTTATTTACAGGTACTTACGCGGTTATGAGACGATGAGCCATGGAATCACGCAGTGCGCCGCCGAGCCCCGACGAAACAGGGGAGGCGGTGTTCGATTCTCGCTGTGGTCGATATCCTCACCAACCATCACTCCAGAGGGCCTTTGCAAGCTGCAGGGAAACAACCAGGCCCCGACCTCATCATCGTCATGCGGTATCAGAACCTGCACGACCAGATGAAAGAGTTTTTACCACGGCAGAAGTACATGATTACCCTTCTTCAGAATCTGGAATCGCAGCAGACTGTCCACACGCTCACAGCAGTAACCCAGATGATAGTCCATGCTATGACCGCTCTGATTACGAGGGAAATTCAAGTTATAGTTTAAGACATAATTTTCATCACACGGTTGACTGCAATAAGCATCGTTCCGAATTTCACCGTAGCCATACTCCCGATTATCATGAGCATGGATCAGATAGTGATAGGGGTCACCCTCGAAGTCAAACCAGCCGTCGACCTTACAGGAAACATAGACGGGACGAAGATGATGGTGCTCAATCTCTCGATGAGCGATGCGCTCGCGATCTCGATGAAATTTTACCCGCACGGCTAGCAGGCATGAATTTATCACGTGATCAAACATCTCAGCCGTGGAACCGAAGTAATATTGCCGCTACTATGGAGCGATTTGAGCCCGTCGATTATTCATACGCATATTATGACCATCATTTATCCATGCCTTCATCGTCGAGGAAGGCTAACCGACAACGTGGACGAGGAATACCAAGAGATCGATCTGCTCGACACAATTACGTAACCAGATATGGAACAGAGGAAAATATTTATGAGGAAATAAGTGATGGTTCAAGGACATGCCCCAAACATCGACATGCTCCAAGACAATCTCTTATTTCCCTTGACAGAAGTGGAGTTGAGGAAGAAGTCCGACGAGTAGAATCGAGGCATAAACGGATATTAGGAGAATTAAATCTAAGCGTTGAAGCCATGCTAATGCCAGAATGTGAGTCGCCAGATTCAGAACGAGCAGAGGATCGGGATAACATTGAAGAATTACTAAGGGTGGGTCCTACTGATGAATTATTATCCCCTGCAAGTTGTAATCCTCCTGATTTAGACAGCGGTTTTAGTGGAAGTAGTAGCGGTGCTAGTTACGTAGGCAGTTTGAGAAGAAAGCCGACAGGGTCAGTTCCACATTTACCAGCTGTTGCATATGGAACGCGTGGCGCTGGAGTGCGTATTTTGGGTGCTGATGATTGTCATTTACGTTGCCCTAGAGATGTTCCGTCACCACGAAGTTCCAGTTGCGGCGATGCAAAGTCAAGCGGCTTCTGGAATAAGAAAGCATGGAAAAAAATATCTGGCTTTTCAAGTTCCAATAGCATCAACAAAGCTGGCTTGACCGGTGAGTTATGAACAATGTGCGGCTATTTTTTATTTTTTATATTTTCGTTTACATTTTTGACAGTCATAAGCTACAGTCTCTATCAAAATTAACTTCAATCTCATCTTGATTATGTTTACATTCTGAATTTAGCTCAAATGAATTTTATTTTATACTTATCTTGACATTGATACACTCAAATTTACTTTGAAAATCCAACATACATTACATTCCCACATGAACGCAAATGAATCCGAGCGGTATCGAATCATGAAATCTTGTTTTTTTTCGTCCGCTTTCGTCTGCCCAAGGGCGCATTTCAGATGGACGCGCTAGCAATGTTATTTTTATTTTTGTTAGATGCCTTCTTTATCTAGTAGCAGTAGTGCAATTTTAAAAAAAAACTCTTCTCGGGTTCGAATCCCGTTGAGTGACAGGTGCGAACGCAGCCATAGACATATTTCCCATGCATTCCTAGATGGAATAGGGTCTTCGGGAGATATTTTAACGGTGCGCCGTTTCATTGCAGGTCTACTCGTTAGGTACACTTTCCGGCGTAAGTCCGGCTCGCAGGGCTCTCAAGGCAAGCGAAGACCTGAGCCCGTCAAATGCGATGCGTGCCTCTCCCAACGATGTTAGCCGATCTATGGTAAGGCTCACTTTCATACAAATATACATCACACGATGAAAAAAATACCAAAGATGCTATCTATATTTATTTAAATACGCCCCTAATAGCAAAAATTAAATTCTTAAATCTGTGCATTAGATGTAGGGAAAATAGGCTACCTATCTTGAAAGAAGCATTTATTTAGAGTCTTTGAGTTGTTATTTTTGGTTGAATTTACTAAAAAGCGCGTCCATTAAATCATTTTTCTTTCCTTCTACGAGGAATATCGTTTTTCCATCTATTCCTTTTCATCCCCACAACGTTTGTAAAATTTTATAACCAGCATTAATAAATTACATTAAAAGCATCCACCAAAGTTCCGAAATCAAGTGAATCTCTAACAAACAAGGATGCGGTAGGAAGATCCGTTAACAAAGTCCATACAAAGTTATCTCATTAAGGTATCGTAGATATTACTTTCGAACTTTGCTTTAAGTATTGTTCTGCAACACTCGGCAACAGCATGCACTTCCACTTAATTAATCCTCATCGATACGCATTTACTAAGAACAGGCAAAACTTCACACAAGGTTAAATAGATACAAACTTTTGCACACGTTGAAAGCCAACTGCTCTCCGTATATCGACAAGACAAATTATTTCATTATTTTTGGTTAATTTTTGTTGATTATGTTTGGAAAATTGTTTCTGTTGAACGCGAAGCTCGATCACTTAAATAGAATTATCTATTGGTTACAGATGAAGCCTGTAGGCCAAGCAGAGCTAAATCCAGAACTGCTACTATCCCATACAGGTTAATATTTTCTTAATTCGCCTGAGGTTTTAGCACACAATATTTTACTGATGCACTAATTGTTCTGGCACAATTGTAGTCCCTTTAGTAGCCTGTGCAGTATCTTATTCGTATTGTGTCCTCAATTTATTATTTGTTTTAGCTACTCCAACGGAAAATTGGTAGTGCCGCTGGATTCCCTAGCACAGAGCTAAGGGAGTGAGGAAACAACTCGTCACGCCCGCCTCAGTTTCTACCATGAATCTTATCAATCACAGAGACAACGACTGTCCAGAATATATAACACTGCGTCTATAATATAAATTTATTTGTGTTAGATGTTTAATATGTGTTTGCTTAGAAATAACATTCCAAACAATACATATATATGAGTAACAATAAATGAATATTATGTGCACCTCAATGGGTCTTAAAGACACATCGTGAAGGCTTTGACAACCGTCGTGTAAAAATTGTAAATAAAAGTAAATAAAGGCGAGTATACGTTGACATGATAGCCTAAATGATATTTTGCATTGTTACATCAAGTTTCATAGAAACATAGAGGGATGTTGTTGTTACTTATCAATTTTTAGATGATATTAGGGTACAAGAAAAGGCTGAACATGACATTTTGTACTTCAACTTTTTTAATTTAAATTAGCACAGAGAGCGTAAGAAATTGCAAAATTGCTATTTATTTAAAAGTAAAATGGCTTCTTACTCACAAATCTACTTGATTACATAGTAATATTTTCTATAAATGTAAATAAACAGGCAAATCACTTCACTATTTTTTGGCGCTGATTTTTGTACAACAGTCGACCTATGTTTTGGTGCTTAGTACTATCAAAATAATAGATAAATCTTATTCGAAATATCTCTTGCACATGTAATGAATCTCATGGTCCAACCGATTATTTATAAAACTTGTAATAAAGCCCTAAGAGGAGTGCTAAGTTATTCTTTCACGTAATGAGCATTGTTAATATTTGTTACATTATTTGTATATTTTGTAAATATAAATAGAAATGGTGCACACATTTATTACTTTAAATGTTTTTTGTAAATAAAAAATAATCACATGTAGTAAATATGTAATCAATTATTTGGATAATGAATGATGAATACAGAACCATCACTGGCGAACTGCCTTAAATATTATTCGTGTGGATTAGAAGAGAGCACTTAACAATGAATTGTTTTAAATAAAAAGTAATCTAGGAGATTTGTATATAATATACATTCATTTATACTCCAACACGCTTTTCGTAAATTATTGTAAATATTAATATTTATATTTGTTTTAATCAGCGAGTTATTAATTTTGTACGTATCGTAAGTAACTCGACTGATATTACATAAATAATAATCAATGTTACACGAAAATTTTTGTCTGTAATTAGTGATCGTGTTCAAGTCAAAAGAGATTTTTATTAAATAAACATTAAAAATCAAGGTTTTTTGTTTTAATTGTTATATTTACAAACTAACATGAAAATTTACACGTAAATTTCGTATAACATGTATCTTTTTTATGCTTTGGGCATATAAAAAAGATACATGTAAACAAAATATAATAATAAAGTATAAATATTATAGACAAAGTCGTGTGAAACATGCAAATATTTTTGGAATCACGACTATAACGGAGAAGAAAATTATACTTCAAACTATCTTAACAAATTATTTATTTTTGCACATAACCGCTTAGCTTGTGCAAAATTTAAAAAGGTACCAATTAAGGTACTTTACAAAGAGCTGTCTTAAATGACCTATAACATCATTAAAACTTTCTATACTCCTTATACTAAAAAGTATTAATAAAAAACCAGCTAAGTGCTACAGATCTGATCTGATTCTGATCTCAACTTTTTTCTTTAGCTGTGTACAAGACGTTGATTCGTATCAAACTTCAAGATGCTGAGTTCACGGGGTTTTCATTCCCTATTCCCTATAGGTTTTGATTCCCTTGCGAGTGTCGAAAATTTGCAACATAAACTGTTATATGTTTTGATTATTATCGCTTATAAGATTGATTTTTTTATAGCTTCAGGGAAAGTAGGATTAAGTAATATGAATTTCAGCTTGCACGAGTTACTGAGAGAGTAGGTCTTGACAGACAGTGAGTTGGACAAGAATGTGATACTATTAGGGTTTCCTTTTTCCTTTTGAGTTACGTAATCCTAAATACATATATAGTGTTACGTTTACTGTTTACTAGCTGTTCGTCCCGGCTTCGCCTTTGGAGTGCCACATATAAAGCCTATGTCAGTGAAATTGTAGCTTTCCAATGGTGAAAGAATTTTTGAAATTTCCAGCAGTTGTTGCTTGAAAGCGTTACAAAGACACAAAAATACTAAAGATGCCTCTTGATAATATAAATGTAAATACATATTAAGGACGTTAACAGTAAATTCCAAATAATTAATCGAATATATAACATCATATAAAACCCTTTTCATCGAAACTGTGTAATACATTCGAGTATTAATAATTTTACTTGTTATCTAAAGTCGATTCACAGAACATGCTTGAGGATGGCTAACAAGCTGAAACCATTTTGAACCAACCCTTAGATGTCTGTTTTTGAGTGGATAGACTTTTTTTTGCTGCTTTCTAGTATAACTAGCGCTATGCCCCGGCTTTTACCTAGGTACATATATATAGCAATAATGGATCACGTTAATTTCATAGACGTTGAAAGAGCTATAGCTAGCTTAAAAATACTACAAAATACTACACTTTAATCAGTAGGAATTGCCATTATTTCACGAGTCAATATCATCAAACAGAATCGGATAAGCTGATAAAAAAAAATATTGGATAGTTTTTTCATAATATTCAGTTACAGGGACGATCTTAATATATAAAATCCAGTGTCATGATGTATGTTCTTAATGAATTCTTCACCAACTCCAACGATTTTGATAAAATTTGCCATTTTATGTGTAATTTGGTCCAACTTAAGATGTATGATAGTTTTTATTTCGATTAATTATCCCAATGATTTATAATCTTAATATTTTTAATTATTACTCAGCCATAGCAACGGGTGGGTATGCTAGTAAATGTTCAATATATGCAAATATCCCGAGTAAAATTATGGAAAAAACAACAACTTAATTCAACGGTAATCGTAGTGCGTGAGTCATTGTAAATCACATTTTCATGAATTTAGCATTAATATGTCATATAAAGCAGAGGCTGAATGTTCATGACTTTAAAGTCTAAAGAGGTTGGATGCTCTCATCAAAGGAAAAAGCATCAACTTGAATTGCTTTGTGAATTAAATGGGTCTCATAATAAAAATAAATAATGTACAAAATGTTTTATTAATCATAATATAATAAAATATATATCAACTTATTGTGACATGGTTTTTCATCATATTCATGAAAAAAGTAGATATTTAAGTGGTAGAATTAATTTTATTTAAAATACTGAACTTCAGTTACGCTATATCATAACTAAACAGTGATGCCACGCAATTATGATAAAAATGTAGTTTGTATTTATAGTTTTAAAACATTATACCGGATATATTCTTCGCTACGATTATATTTTTCAAATAGTATAATTTAGTATAGAATAAAAATGTAAACAATACGATTTTTAGTCCAAAACTAAAGCAAGCAGCAAGGTTGATACTTGGATATGAAAAGTCTTTATTTATCTTACACTGTAATAAGCATATAACATTTTAGACAAAACGCTTTTCACTGTTTCCGAGTGAAATAACAACAAACTTAGTATTTTCTTGTGTTTGATTTTACGCGAGTATTATAGGTAACAAACAATTAGAGACGGTCTCCCCGTGACCACGCTCGCTGTAAAGTGTTCGAAACGTCGGATTAATAATATAATGAAGAAATCGCGTTTAAAATCCGAGAAAAGTTTTTAATTTCTAAACAACAAACTTGTTTTAAATTTGATACATACTTGTGATATACTAAATGATATCGAGTTTAAGAACTTATATGGTCCTATGAAATCTGCTGTTTGGTATGGCAGTAGATATAGACACGATATTTATTTAACAGAATAGACACACTTCGAGTACACTTTAAGAATTATGGTATTCTGAGTCCCATCACATATATTTAACTAGCCGAGCTATGCGGTCTCATGGAGGGAGTAGGTTAAACATGGTACCATCATGTAGAAAGTTTATACTTTATAAATGGACTATATCTACTGCGGAATTTTTTTTAACTTTTCGGTCCAACAGTTAATGAATAAGCACGACTCATTCAAACAAACTTATCAAAATTTTTACTATCAAGTGCAGAAGTCAATTATTGCACATATCGTCCTATACGTTCACAGTAACATTCATTAATAAACAAGAATTGGGATCAGACTCGAAGATCCTACCATAGTATTAATAAAGAAAGAAAGAAAGAAAAGAAAGAAAAACCATTTACTTGATGGACATGACACGATACAAAACACCGTAACAATAATAGAACTAGATGAGCTTCGGTTTTGGTTTTCAATTAGACCCCAAAAAAGGAAAAAAATATCATAATAAATAAATAAATAAAATAATTATAGAAGATAGGTATAAGGAAGAGTTTTGGCATAATAGTTGTTTTAAATACAAAATGTTGTTACTATTATATTATCTACTGCTGCTGCTGCTGCTGCGCCCCATGGTTTCACCCGCGTAAGTCTGTATCCCGTAGGAATAATATCGGGATAAAAAGATGCCTATGTGTTTTTCCAGTTGTCCAGCTATCTATGTACCAAATTTCATTGCAATCGGTTCACTAGTTTTTACGTGAACGAGTAACAAACACACACACATCCTTACAAACTTTCGCATTTATAATATTAGTATGATAGTAGGATTGTTTTACCTATTTGGAAAGGATAGGTACCGTGTTGTTTTTACCTGTTTTTTCTGTAGAAATTGCTTTCTGAACTGGTGAATTTTTCTCTGCATAATGAATGTTCAAAAGCGCTTTTCAACATAGTATTATAGAATAAAGAAATGGTCTAGTTGAGTCCTGTATATATTGACCATTATACATTGACATTGGAGTTATGTATATATAATTCATGAGCTGATAAACAACATAGACACATCTTAAGCGTTATGTATCGCATTGCCGGTTAAACTACTCGACGATAATATAAATTAATATCAATCAATCTTATCTCTAACGATTAACCTGTTACTAACGATGATGGCGATTTGCATATCTATCACGGGATAGACCGCATTCCAGCAACATTGCCTTCAATTTGTTATAGTTTGTTTGTATATAATGAACTAGTTTATAATAAACCTCGATATATGTGTTGGCAGACTTGAAAAGCCTATATGGATGAAATTATAGCACGCTAATTCTGAGTAAATAAAGGGAGCTTTGAATAAAATTAACTAATGTTTATAAACATTCAAAGTTGATTAGAAATAGGCACAAGGCTTTTAAATAATAAAGTAGTGAAATGCGTATATATAAATTGCTGTTTTTGTCAATTTTTTGTGAGATAAATTTCTGATATGTATGTTTATTTATTCTAACGATATAGCTTTACATTCAAAGAATATGCCCTTCTTTCTTATATTTAAGAATAACATTATATTATTTCATGTTATTTTACGTATACGTACGTATTAGTTATTTAGTTAGTCAGTACATATACATGTATCTATCAGAGAATTATCCTTAAATACCTAGTTCTGTATAGTACCTAGATAACATTACTTATTTGTTTTTTTTTTTTTTATTTCATGATGTATAATAATTGGAATCCAGGGATCCAGTTATAGATCATAGCTAACGAGCAA
Source organism: Zerene cesonia (assembly GCF_012273895.1). NCBI lineage: Eukaryota > Metazoa > Arthropoda > Insecta > Lepidoptera > Pieridae > Zerene > Zerene cesonia. The sequence goes on along the minus strand of NC_052113.1, from coordinate 5,072,533 downwards.
CACGAGCAAATTTGGCCGAAAATTGAAGGACTTGGTATGTCTTCTTAACTAGAAGCATTTAGGTAACAGCTGGTCTGTCTAATGGTTCAGTTTCAGACAGAGATATGATTGATATATGGCCACAATCCTATTACTAATCAATACAACTATTACTAACTCAATCAATCTCGCAAAAAATTCTGTAATTTTTTCGAATTAATTGACATTTATTAGCAAGGCTGCTATACTATATTAAGTAATAACTGTAATTCTATGGAGGTAATAGCTTAAGAGATTCTGGTTATTAGATACCTATCAATTAACATCCCACGAAATTAACTTAATTTTAACCGCCCTTACTAAAACTCTCAATTACGTAATAATTTTCAGGCCTTTCGCATTTTGTTGATTCATTCTTGGGTTGATTTAGATAGAGCACTAATTAAGATAATTTTGCATACCAACATTTTATAAACAAGGTTCAAAATTATTAATTCGTGTTTAATTTTTAGCTTTATAGCATTTTTACTTTCAGTTTTTAATGCTTTATAAGTGAGAAATCTTTAAAGAATAGAAAAGTATCACGAATACGTTAGGCACATGAAACTGAAAGAGTAGAGGAAATTCGATTGCTATGGCGGGATCACGGGTGGCTGAGGGATCAGGCGTTGCTACCGTACGGCGAATGACGCAGGTTCGAAACCCGCCTTGTGATCGAATTTATTCTATTTTTAAAAAATTCTAATTAATTCGTGTGTATTTCATATGGGCAATACCGCTTTTACATTCCATTTTTTATGCGTGGCCGTATTATACACCTGTTCGATTGAATGTTTAGTTGTCATTTGTTTTCTGTATCACTAAGTTATACATAACAAAATATGCTATATAAATACTAAACAGAAAAAATTGCTTACAAAACTTCGAGTCACACACAACTCAGAAATTTCAATTAAGTATGGTTATTGTTCAGAAAGTAACCCTATAATATATTCGACGGTTCATCTTTTAATTGGGCTTTATTTTTACATTCAATCACTGAAAAAGACAAGTACGTGACGCTTCGTCATCAACGGAAGACACTTTAACGCTAGCAGCGTTTTATTTTCTGGCAAATAAAGGTGCAGCTCGGTTTATAGTGCCAAAGCTTTCATGTTAGTGCTGATGAATAGACGACCTAAAACACACCACAATGCCTACAATGGGGATAAAATTTCTCCCTCTGAAAGGGGATCGGAAAGAGGCCCTTTGTACCTTCGACTGGCTTAATTGTTTAATTACCAATAAAAATAAAAATCGAAGCTATTCAGCCGAGAATTCGATGAATGTACAGCTGCTTTATGTACAAAGGAATATTTGCAAGCTTAAAAGTAGCCTATCAAGGTTAAATTGGCTGTGTTTTAGATTTGAACGTGCATACCAAATACGGGCTTTGGAAAATGCGACTTTTATTTTTGTTTTTAAATGTAATTATACATACCATGTAATAGGAACTGTATTTATTATATATATTCCAAAATTATCTCTATATATCATTTGGTATATTAACTAAATATCAAATTAGTCGTAATACCAGTCCACCTTAATTTCTACATATGGGCATATAGACAACTGTCAGAAAATAAATGTATGAAACGAAAGAGTAAACAAAATGTCCCCAATTATTCACCATAAGCCCACACGACACAAACAATTCATATTACTTTTTCATCTTCCGACCTGTGCTCATCGCTGGGATTTATTTGACACGCGCATACCTCACTTCACAAAGGAAATTCCTACAATTGTGATCGGCTTTAATCTGTTATTCGTTCCCATCCGAGCGGTCTCTGTGCCATCCAATTAATATCAATATAGCGCACGGATTGTAGCATATAAGGCATGCTTGTGTATTGCTAAGCGATAGCTTGCAGTGTGGCTGGTTCTATTTGTTATGTTATCGTATGATTATCGATAGAACACGACTGGAATATTATTGAATTGATGGAATATTCTTAGTAAATTAGTTATGTGTAAACGTCTCAGGTTAAACGCTTTTTAACGAGTGGGTATAGTGGTAATATCAAATTGAATGCCTTATAATGCCGATTGGCTTAAATTGGTATCTTTTAATATTAAAGTAAAAGTAAAAATGTTACTATGTTTTTTTTTAACTGAATAAATTATTAGTCCTACCTTTATATGAATTAATTTTGGAATATTATGATCATTGCGGCAACTAAGACAAAAAACATGTAACATTAAATATTCGGGCTATTCATGCAATCAATGTTTTTCTCAAAAATAAATATCATCGCTGTTACCATGTGAAACTATCCTTATACTTTGGACCGCCGCATTGTTTGAACTATTCAAACGAATAGCGAATGTTCAATAAATTAGAGTCAAATATGTGGCGGTCTCTGTGGATTGACGTACAGACAGTACATGATATTGTATGTATATTAACCGATATTGAATAACTAGAACTGTTTGATTAAGCTTTATACAGACGCTCCGTTATTGGAAATTTTGCTAATTAATTATTTCATTTATTTTATATTGCAACACTGACCGCTGTTTTGTATCGTGGCATATTCAGTGTTTAATATTGTTAATTCTAAACGATATATCCTATTAAAATTGTTCTTTGATTACACAACACGAGTTCATTTAATTATTGACAGTTGACACATAGTTGGATATGATTTGGACACATGTATTATCTGATACGTTTTCTTACAAGTTGTAATTTACAACGCAATTAGAATATTTATTAGTTTCGTGTATTCAGCAACATCATATAATTTATTGAATAGCGGAAATGACGTTACGATTGCTTTAATAAATGAGTTGAAGTCAATCTAACATTTATTCATATTTAGCTGGACTATGACTCCAACTATTGGTATTTTGTGGCTAAGAATCAGCAGTTTAAGATGTATACATTTTTAAAAAGTCTATGAAATTAATTGATAGCTCGTGTGATTTAAACATTGAAGACCTTGACGTGACTTAGCCGCGAATGATGAAAATTTAATTTATTTACATTACAATTAACGTGTCCTTATTAAAGTCTATTTTATATCATCATTTGAAATAAAAGTATCATCCATAAAGCACCCAAATAATTAAAGGCATTCAAATAAAATGCTAATAGCGTTAAACAAAAGTTTATTCAAGCATAATTCGTTTCTCGAGTAAAAATACCGTATAAAATTAAGACAAGGAAGGAAGGCTTGTTTGGAACGAGGTAAATATAAACACAAGAGATTAATAAACAGACAACAGCTTCTGGGCATTAGCATAAGCCGACGAGGCCTGTCCGAAAGCCACGAAACAAAATTAATACAACCATAGGTACCTATGGCTATATATTATAATCATAATGAACGGGCTTGTAACAATAAACGCTACAGGCATTTGTTCTTGTTATTGAATTTTCCTTCTATTAGTTAGGTTGGGCGTGTTTAAATAGGATGTGTTGGAAGTTAAATTAGATTTTATCCATCTTCGCTATCAGAGCTGGGTCGACATATTAAATTAATTCAAAAATAGCTATTGCCGGCGACTTGGTACCAACAAAAAAGTATTTATTAAATGAGGTTTAGTTTTGGATAGAATTTATACATATTAATAAATAAAATTAACCTTGATTACTTTATCTACAGCTTTAAGTATTTTGAATATATTCCGTACAATTAGTTCGGACATTTATATATAATTCAGAATAAAAGTCACATTTTAAAACCCTTAGTTTGAAAAGTATCAAATTCGGTGATATATTTCCAGATAAAAACATTACCCTAAAAGTGGTGAGGAGTAAGTTTTAGCCCTGCGTTCGTACCTCGAGTGGGAAACGAGTTGATGATCATTGAGTGGGGAACAACCCTTAGGGCTATGCCAGGAGTTAAAGAGTGCTTTGGCCTGAGTATTCCAAGCACATCTTATTAACCCTGTTGTATATTATCGTGTTATTAATTAAATAAAATCTTTGTCAGAAGCTAGAAAATGTTAGGTATTATATAAGGCAATTTTCGAAGATATCGTATTGAATATTTTAACAAAAACGTCATTCCCTCGTAGATACAGAAGAAATTCGGTCCAGTTTATTTCTTAAGTAAATTTTTGTCAGGTTTTGTTAGGGACAACTTTGAACGGAGTTTCGATGTGCCTTGATAATAGCGGGCTTCAATTCAAGACGTAATCTGATATTTTAACTTGAGATACTTCTTAATGTTTTGTTCTTTACATTGCGTATGTGGGATTTATTGTGCTTATAATACATTTCATATGGAAAAACTATAGGTTTGTCTATAACATTACCCGCCGATTTTATGGAACGGCACAATATTTTGGTGTAATATTTATACAAAAGAGGGATCGTATACAGTCGTTTACACTTGTTTATCGGGAAATAAGCAAAGTATACAAACATTTTCTCAAGTTTCATGGATTTCATAATATTAAGATACAATTTAGAAGTAGAACAACAAACTTCATTAAAGTCAGTATTGTAGTTCGCAAAGAAAAACGAGGACAATGACTATGTTTAATTTTAATTATACAGAATACTTCACCGTGTACTGCTGTTAACTGCGTTTGTAACATTATTGTAATCACAATTTTATATCTTGTATTTTTTTACAATCCGTAGTGTTTTAATTTTCATTGAGTGTTTAAATGTATTTCTATGCATAGTAAATCGTTAAAGTTTTTAAAATTGTAAAACAAAAGGAAACTATTATGTTAGCTTTTCTATACCACGACAATATATGATTTTACTTAAACTTCACACAATTGGACATGATTTATTTGATAAGAGAAAAATATTGGAGTTTTAAGGCAACTTTTGTATTAGGTTCGCGTAATGCCTGAAAAATCGTGGCAAATACATTTCTAGTCGGAATTTTTCACTAAAGCAGAAGCCTCTTAAAATTTTCGGATAAAATACTAAGCTCTTGTTAATTGTTGCTCGTTATTTAGTCGCTTTGTTTTGTTTCGTATTGTAAAACTTTTTGCATTGTTTTGCACGTACAATTAAAAATTCATAAGCTTTCATAGCTTACATTTCAGCAAATGTTAAAGTACAAAGTATGCTTTGAAATCGTTAATTATTAACCATGAAAGTACCACTAAAAGGAATTACGTGGAAATATATACACAATAAATTTGGACAAAACAGATATTTTATATTTGGAATATCTAAAAATATATGAATAAATTTCCGATGCAATGGATTGAGAATGACAGATTATTTTAAGATCTTAAATGTAAAATTAAAATATTGGGTTTTTTTTTCAGTATAATGTTACTCTGAGGGTAAGATGTCCTATGTTCTTATAGTAATCCTTAAGTTGTAATTCTATAATTAGAAATTAAAGACTTTTTGATGGATTTTAAAGGCGATTTATTCATTATATTATAAGACAAGAAAATACTATTCTCTAATTTTGGCGAAAATTATCTTAAAGATCTTGGTAGATAACTTGGTGGTTTAAAGACTTCTTATAAAACTGATGAAAAAAACACGTAACGCCTAATGATGACTATGTAAATCTATTGGTTGCCTAGTAAATATTAAGAAATATTTGGAGTACCTACGTTTATTGAAAAACAATTCTGACATTTTCCACAGATGCTTATTTTATCATTATCAGACAAATGCTCGTTTTCTCTTACACTAACTAACAATGTAAAGAAAAATACGTTGTTAATTTCACAGTCATAACATAACAGCGAATGCAAATGAAAAACGGGGAATCACATTAAAATCATGTTTCGCAACAACTAAGTATGAATGCACAAGTAATTCTGTAAAACGTAATGGAAAAGTTTCGAAGGCGAGAACAACGGTCATGTTGCTCTCTTAATATCACAGTCACGTATTATGCTCTAATGAAAATTGTTTCATGACGACTGAATTCGGTCCTCTTTTAGAGGGTTCAAGGCGTTTTGAATGAGATTAAGATAACCTTGTTACGAGATACGATTGCGAATAAATTAGCGATGTATTTACGTGATTGATTTGGTCAAGGGATGAATATTTAGTTCTGTGAAATAATTTTGGTTTAACAATGTTTCCTATGTTATTATGTACTATTGTTATGACTAATATCACTTTATTATGTAGTTATATTTGAACTATTCAGCAATGAATTATAAGGTAGGTTCTGATTTATTATATTGAATCAAATTAAAACAAAAACACCTTAATCACTTGGTATCCAGGTAAATCCCGAAGCGTACGTCCAAGCTATAATAAATACATCGGCGAAACAATTTACTTCCACATTTTGACTGCATAGATTTAAAGTAAATATTATTAAATTTACCAAAATATTAATAAATAACCTAAGTACATTAATTTATAATAAATAAGTTCACTTTAAAACGGGACATGCAGAAACACTTACTCATATCTAATTAGGTTTCCCTCAAAATGAAAAGTGCGTCGTTACTTAATTACGTAAATGCGCGATCACATGTATATGTAACCTTTCATATGAGTCCTCAAATATGCAAACTGAAGAGCTATAAATCTAACCAACCGGGGCCAATTACTACTGTGTTGAATACGTGCATTCAAACTAATTACGTAAAATTAACGTTTGTGTGCAGAAACTGTACTAGAAATTATATGATGGCTCATTTATTATGACTTATGGAAATACATTTTATAGACCTAGGAGAAGTATAGCAACTACAAAGAATAAATTTTTATCCATCGAAACATTTTTAATTCCGTATGGCGTTTAAAATGACTGCTCGTATACAGAAATGATTTCGCCACGTGCCATGTGTATTTTTTGTATGTGTGGTCTTTATTACTCCATTACATATATACGTTCAACTGTTATTGAAGAAATTGGGGTGGAAATAGCTGTAATGATTAATGCATAATCTTAATCATAATCTGCTTTATAATCTTGGTACCTCCAAGATTGATTTTTTTAACTGTTTATAAACTTATGTTCACAGATAAAGATCTCTCAGCTAGTTGTCGATGAAATGAATGTACTAATGCAAGACTATAAATGAGACGTTTTTTTAATAAAGGAAAAAATTGATTACGAGGCGGGATCCAAACCCGCGTCATTTTGCCAAACCGTAAGCTACGTTATTGATATAAAACTAAAATATTTGTCAATTACATTGATAGCAATTTTTACATCCAAATCATTTACAATTCAAAAGCCTGTTCTTCATTAACGTATATTGTAATATTATTTTTGTACTTAATAAGACATTTTATTATAAAGCGACCAGTCTATATTATACAGTATTCCTCTAGCTGCTAAAATGCGAAGAAAGATAGCTCGGTTCATTGTATTGCTATCCCATTTTCCTTTTTAGTTTAAATCCATGTAGTTGTAATTTTGGGTTATTCGTGGTACATTTTTAGATGCTACATACTGATGCGTTTTAGGTACCGTGAGATTTTTAGATGTAATTCCAATATATATATTGAAATACTTACAAATTATGAACGATTAGTGTGCTTTGGTACAGATTTTTAACATTTATTAATATTAACTTCAAATCTAGTAAATCATAAGCAAATTATTGTTAATATAAATCGATACAAGTCACTTGTTACAAACCTCTCATTAAATTGATGTTGTGAATTGTTATGTAGATGTTCGACATACAAATAAGTTTATGTTTTCGTATTATTAGAATGTACAGTAATCGTCCCTTCTCTTATTTCTTTTACGAGAATATTTTTTTTATGTCACCGTTGGCAATAGAGCTGGTGTGGGTTGCCTGATGGTAAGCACTCCTACCGCCAATGAACATTTGGATAGGTGTAAGATCGATTGCCGACCTTACGCCTCTACAAATGAATTGCCGACTATAAATTGGAAAGGGATTAAGAAAGGATTGACGAGAGAAATAAAGGACAGGACTGGGAAGGATAAGGAAAAGAATATCGGAATCCGGCTCACCCACTCGCTGATCGAAATACAGTTGCATGCTACTATTTCACGCCGGTGTTCTGAGGGGGTGTGGTACTCCCCCGGCCCAATTCGTGCCGAAGCGTGCTCGACTCCCAAATGAAATACTATGTAACATTGGTATAATAGTACCATTTGTAATATAACGAAAAAAATTCTTTGTTAATAATTCAGACTAGTTTAAGTCGTGAGAAATAGCTAAATATAGATGAAAAAAGCAATTTTCATTTCATTTACGTCTAATAACGTATATAGAAAGACTAATTAGAATTTTGAGAAACAGAAAACAGAATTAAATTGAACATTCGTGATATTTCAGTAATATTAAAATTTGATTATAGGCCTAGGCAACCTCTCAAGTGCAATCTTCAATAAGCTAATTGACCTCTATACATGCAATGCATACAAAATTAGTACAATGTAATATATAATATGAGGGCACGTATAGATAATGCAGTTGATTTTCAAGCTATAATTAATTGAAGACATCTCCCGTTAATTATTGGCTGGTGTGTCCGCGTGGAAGCCAGTCGGATAAATATAATCATATTTCGCTGTATTTAAAGCAAATAAGATATACCGAGAATGTAATTGAAAATTAATATAGTCTTATTCATTTACGAAGTCGTACGCAGAATATTGCATGATTTATGTTTTGACAATAAACTTTGCCCAAACCGTCGAGTACTAGAAAAAAAATACAATTGACATATAACATATATAATCACAACGAGTGTGTATAAATAATAAATAATACTACAATAATATTACGTAATATAATTTTCCTTATACTTAAATTACATAATTGCTACTAGACACACTCAATTTAGATGAGATGTTTTTATTTCAAATTTTTTACTTTATTTTACTTTCGGTTTATAACTTGTTTTCAAAGTGCATACGTTCCGTGATATATAAATCAGTGGAGCTGTCTAACGTTCGGCAATTCTTCTGACCTAGCTCGCTATAACAAACATGGAATATTTGGTTCCCACCTCACAATATTGGGAGGTATATGTAGGGCCGCAGGCATATCAATATAGCGGTGATACGCAATTTTGTCGGGAAATTCTAGAACATTCTCGAACTGACTATCTCAAAAAAAATATCAGTAGTACTGTTTACATTTGCAGCTATCGCCTTTTAATACCACTATATCTTTTAATACTTATAACTGTGGACAGGAATTTTTTCCCTTTATTTATATTATACAATCACTCACTGCATTATCAATATGATGTACTACTTGTTTTAAAAACAATTAGAAAGTGTAATCACATTTTAAACTTAATCTCTACCAAACACTAAAAACATATACGAATTTATAAGGATTTCATTAAAATTATATGAACGTCACTAGGACTTACGAAAGCATGCTATGAAGTAAAAATGAAGCAAAAAAATATATTGACGTGAAACTTATCTAGGTTGTAAAAATTCGATGCCTAGTTGGTCCGCATACAGCTAGAGATATTGCTGGCATGATGCCAGAGCAAATAGCTCTGTGAAGGTAGAACGAAATGAGAAGAGACATAAATTTAAGGTATTTCAGGGAATATGTGACGAGCAAGTTTGCTCAGAGAGAGATATAGATTGATTTCAAATACGTGATCTGAATTTTTTTTTTCTATTTGCCCAACGTGTTTCCATGACTACTCTAAAAATGCTGTCAAAATACATATCTAACATATGAAAGGGTTTTTGATAGAATAACCAAATTGTAGAAATTTTATTTTAAATATTTAAGTATTTAAGTGTTAAAGAGGAGACAAAATTGATCTCATTTACAGAGCTACAACAACCCAACTAGTATGTTAAAACTAATATCCACTAAAGCAATCCTATCCATATTTAAGATTGAATATTTATACGTAAAATAAGCTTTCATTAAATGTTTAAGGTTAATTCAAGGCCGATCTTTCATTGTACAGAATATCGATTTAAATGCTCTAAATAAAATGATGCGGTAATTATGTATACAATTCACCCTCATTACATCCAGCAAATTAATCTTGACAAGCCGGTTCTAATTTCAACATTCGAAACGGAGATCTCCAGGGACTTACCACTTAATAATTGGTACGATGTTATCACGTCATTAGCAAGGGTTTGTAACAGAACTTTGATAGCGTGTTTGAAAATATTCCCTCAGAAGCCAACAGAGGAGGGTAAATATTAAACTGGTGGAGAATGTAATCTAACAGACGCCACCCACGACAGGGAATATCAAAATCACGTCTAAGTTCGTAAAACAGCGGTAATAATTAATTCACGAACTGTAATTGGAGCGTTTATGAGGATTGGAGACTGGAGTGAAGTACCTTGAACATCTCGAACTTGCGAATTCGAATTTATAGATAATTGTCTAGCGTTTGAGTTTTGAGATCATTGTTCAGTGATTGTTTTATTATTTTTATTAAATTTTAATCAAATTAATAGTCGGACATGATAGAAATATTTCTTACGCTAGTCTTACGGTTCAACTAACTATAAAGACTTAAAGAACCATAATTATAGCACAAAAGATTTTAAATCCTACACGAAAAGGCCTTATTTCAAAGAGAATTCTCTTTTTAATTAAATTATTCACCAAGTAGCAGACATTCATGAGAGGCGCATTTTCTTTGTACCTCTGTACAAAATCCACTTCTTTAACATAAAAGTGGCCGAGTGGGCGCTGAAATTTGGGTCAAGCGTTGGTCTGTATTGCCAGACACTCCTCGTCCCAAATGTCGCACCTCATTTTCCGACACTTAGCTCTATTAAATTCAACCTTAATAATCATATCAATCCCTATCTCTGTCGCAAAAACTGCCCTTATACTAACAACATAGAGTTACTTTTTCCGCGTACGCTATTCGAGGATATGACATTCGGAATAAGGAAACATTCCTTTAAAAGCTCAGTTCTGATAGGTAGCATCAAAGAGCCGTAATATTAAGTATATCAAATACATGGAAAAAGTTGCAGAGGTTTTTTAATATTCAGAGCATGTAACATACTTTAATATTTGTGGAGTGTCGTTGGGTTCGCAAAGTCGAAAGCAAAGAACGGCCTGAAAGGGATTCCGCTCAAGAAGCTCCTTTTATCCAATTGTTACGAGGGACTCAAGGCCAAATAATAATGAAAACGGTCAAGTACGCATCGAACCACGTTTGAAAAGTTTCCTCCTCAGACCAGCATAAGTTTTAATGAGCATCAAACTGTGAACATCATTATGGAGAAAATTTATAAATATTTTTAATCGCCACAATTTTTAACAGGATTGAAAGATTACATTCAAATTTATATTCACTATTTATTAAGTAAGCGGTGACAATGATCATGTAGATTTTTTACAACATGACTATTTTTATTTTTATTTGTTACAATTCAGTTTACAATTCGGCAGCCGGAAGGTTCTACTGTTTGACATTTTTATGTACATAAATGACATTTCAAAAGAGTCTACAGAAGCGTGGCAGCAGTTTATATAATAGCAGTTCATTAAAGTGTTGTGCCATTCAAAAATTAAAAAAATTGGTGTATAATCCCCATTAATCAATAAAATCCCCTTGAATATACGTTTTATTCGTATAAATTTGTAACCACTACATAAAATATACCTATTAAAGTAATTGCCAAACAACTGTCACCCTTTTCTAATCGACGGCGACTAGACATTGCTTTTATCCATTCCATCGTCTAGACTCGGATTCTTTTAGATAGAAATGTTTTTATGAATAAAAAATGAAGTGATTCATTTAAAGCCCATTTTTATAAAAATCAAAAAAATCAAGGCTAAATTTGTTTATTTCTTTCTGTTTATCATAATCCTTAAACTCAAAAAATTGATGTTGAGACAAGAATTATAATGCTGCTAATCTTAGGTAGGTTAGGTAGGTATAACGAAAAATTGCTTCTAAATAGTGTATTTTCATCGTTAATAAACTGATTACAAATATATGCATAATAGCAGTCAGTCATGTGAAATGGTTTAATCCAGCTCTATAAAATTCGGGGCAGTTTTTAATAATGAAAATGCATGTAAATATGCACGAAGTAATGGAGTTTGTAATGAATTTTGTTATTGGCTTTAAACTTAAAACAGAAATTCATATAATGTATAAAATACCTGCGTAAAGTTTAATACATGTAAGCGGTTACCGGATTGGTAAAATATTATATGTTAAAAGTATTTTAATTTAATAAACTTTACATAACTTTAGGTTCAATGGTGACCAAAAATTAATAAGTATTTTCATAAATTATATATCAGAGTCAGTATGGTATTTGATATTTATAACAAGGATTATAAATTAAATATAAAAAATACATAACAAAGGATTATGTTGAACACGAAACAAGAAATTGCTATTGGAATGAATACATTATAACGATAAAAGTAAACATATATAGGTATTTCATATTTCTGAATGTGGGAGCCGAGCACGATTAGGCACGATCTAGACCAGCTCGCATCGGGGAAAATACCACAATCCCTACAAAAGATCAGCGTGAAATAGTAGTATTTGTATGACTTGGTTGGTGGTTCCATTCCCTTACCTTACTCAGTCCTTTTCTTTATACATTTAATCAATTCTTTCCTTTTTTCATTAAAGTTTGCAATCCATTTGCAGTAGCATAAGGTTACTGCAAATTTTCATGAACGGTTCTCGTCGCTTACCATCAGGTGACTTACCAGCTCCTTTGCCAACAAAATTAAAAGAGATGTATATAGTTTTCCAAATTAAATTTATTAACCTTCGTTGGCAACGGCGTTTTAATGAAATGAATACAATCGATTTCTTCTGCTTAATTTATTAACGTGAAACACTATTAGCTGAATATGTGTATTTGTATGTACGAATATAAAAATAACACATTTATAGTATACTCGTATCCACATTATCTAAAATATACTTGTATTTTCCAATACAACCGAAAAAGTACACACGAAATGTCTATCGAAACATAAATTCATTCCATTTACATGAGCGTTTGCGATAACAAGAAAATATCGTGATATTGTTAAAACGGTCGTAATAGTATCTTATAATGGAAAGAGGGTCTCATAACGGCAATTCATTCGAGCACACGGTTGTCATAAAATAAATTTAATTTTATTCAGCATCGGTTCCTTTCGCTGGCGACTGGTAGCTTCCGTCATCGATCGGGTATGCTATTGGATCTAGTTGTGGGTGTTACGTTAATATCATTTTTTCGAGCCTCCTGTCATTGATAAAGGTCAAACAAGCTATTGGATTCGTGAAAGATCAACGTAATGTTGTATTTTGTTTCTTTGTTGAATTGAGTAGGAATACGTCGCTTATTATTGTATGAATATGCCCTAAAATTATATAAAAGTAACAATATTTACACACTAAGTATGAATAATATTTTTTTAGAAAATGTGGATTGATTTAAATGATTATTATTCGTAGTTTTTCCTCTCAAAAACGTCTTCATTTCTTAATAAAAAATAGATTTTTATATAGGGATATATAGATATGATTGCAAAAAATATCGTGATTTTAAATAAACATAATGCATGCGTGATATAGTAGCAAAATAATGCTAGTGTGCTTCGTACGAGAAAGGGAGAGGCAGTTTCTAATTCCTCGCCTTTCCAAGAAAGGAATAGACTGCTCTTCCCTTCGAAACTCGTCATAGACTCTCCCTCTGCAAATGTTCATGGTCATTGGAGATCACGCACTATCACATCACTAGCACCAATCCGGTTACCGCGGGAAATAGATAGGAACAATATTATTTAAAATTTAACTTTATATACAACCTGGCCATTAACGTTTAATATTCAGTTAATTAATCACATACACCATACGTTCCTAGAACTCGTTTGCTTCAAACAAAATTCTATCAGATCTAAAATAACTAGTGATTCTCGCTAAAATCTAACAAGCGGTCAATTCCAATAAATCTTTATTCAAAATGCTTACTAATTTCTCGATGTAATAACGCGTAACGCGTCGCATGCGCACCGCACACGATCCCGGATACGCACGCCGCGCCACGCTATAAATTAAAGCTGTCATGTCATAACGAACATGTTTTTTCTCTTATTGAATTTGCACTAAGCTTAGAACATACTAGTGTTATTATACTGACTGACTTATACATGGCAGGTCGAATACCGTTGGATTGATAAAGAATCCTATTCTAGATATGGAGACGATTTCTAGCGGACACGTATTTTCTGATTTATTTTTTCTTTATACCATTGAACTTTCAGTAAATGTAACTATGCATCTTTAAGATAAATCTCAAAGGAATACTATTTGCCATAAGAGAAAATATTTATAGCTTTTTTATTTTGCAATACCTACACATTATCATTATAATAATCTATGATTGGTTGGTATGGTCCAAATGAGACAGATGTTTGCCCGAAGTCGATGCCAGCGAAGCCACCGGCTAAAATTATAACGAATAATATAAGAATCGAACTATCTGTAATCGGAAACCTTATGCTCTCATAAACGTGTCGGATTATAAATAACTATTTCATACAAGGCAATACCCAGATTTACTCATATCTAATAAACAAACCATTAATGAAACACATAGATTAAGTAGTTCGAAAAATAATTCGCGTCATTGTGTGATTTCATGCATTCTTTCAATAAATATTTTAGTGTCATTGATTGATGCATTTATTCAATAAATATCAAAAATATTACCAATAGAAGCTTTCAAAAGCAACTATAGTCTGCACTTAGCAGTATATTGTACGGTAAGTGATGCGTGATGCAGGGCGGGCGGCCACACGCCGTCAACTGAATTGATCTACTCTTCCTATGGTATTCATGTCCTTTTTTAGTTCTTTAATTATTTTTAATCATGAAATTCAATACAGAAGGAAGTTATTATGATAAAATTTGTTATTCTCATATTACTGAATGACTCATTAATTTGGGTTTGTAGTATTTTAGTAACCTATGATTGGATAAAATTAAAATTAAAATAGTGAGTATTTAAAATAATGCTTGGAATTAAAAAGGTCTATTATTTTTATGATTGTATGTGTGAAGTCTCGTGTCCTACTGGGATATGGGGCAGATGATATACATCTGTTTCACTGATCAATTTTCTTTATGGACAAGTAGGTGATCAGCCTTTTTTATCGAGATATTTTTTTGTGTGCGTCCCCACCGGGAATCGAACCCAGGACCCCTCGATTCTAAGCTAAGCGTAAACCACTGTACCAAGGAGGAGGTCATTTTTATGATTGTACAACACTGGGAAATAAATTAAATATTGTTATAATATTCTCTCTCCATTAAGAATATCATGCCCACTGATTGCTTCCCATTTCTATAGAAAATTCCTTACCGCACATAAAAATCAATTATGTCAATCATGATTGGCGTTAGATAATACACGAGGAAAATTTCTCAAGAAACTAATTTAAAATTAATTTAGGACTCCTGCTACACTTACAAAGTTTAAGCAAAAAATAACTTCCGCATTAACACTTTTTGTCTAGCGAGTTAGCTGAAAGTTCCGGATAACTTTTAACAATATACAGTCCATAAAGTAGGTAAACATTTTCTAAATTAAATTAAGGCTAACTAGATGACGCTGCTACAGCGCCACTCGTACGAAGATGCAGATGTGAGTTTAAATTACTTTTTCCTTTTAAACGTAATTGTGTATTCAATAAACACAAGGCAAACTTATCAAACTCGCAACAATACCGCGCAGTCTATTCGTGTGTTAGGTAAGGCTCACATGAAACAAATTTAGTTCGTAAGTTTTGTCAAAAAAGCCATAAAGTATTTTATACGAAATATAGATAATTAAGCCATGCATACGTCATCAGAATTTCACTACAAAGTATAAAACAAAGTCGCTTTATCTATATGTCCCTATGTATAGTTAAACGCAACTTTACGCAATGAATTTTGGTTGTTTCTTTTAATAGATATAGTGATTCAAGTGGATGGTTTATGTGTATATTCTATTACACAACTCCGAATTTAACGTGTGCGAAGCCGGGGGCAAAGCCAAGTACGTAATAAGAAATAAGTGATAATTATATACGTATCTTTTACTCCAAGTCCGTCTGTTTTCACGTTTCGACGTATTTCTTCATACCACATACGTAAATTGGCGGAATCCTGGAGGGAAATATATGTTAAATTCATTAGAAAAATAGATTTTGAGTAATAAAATCGAGATAGTATGAATTTCCTCGTGTCATGTAATGCAAATAAAAAAAAAGTTAAAATAAACATCGTTTCGCGCGACACGTTACGCTGAAGCGAGGCAATAGTAACATGGGTCATGTTTTATTTTGAAATACCTGCTGTTAAAGATTTAATCTAAATATTGGCTTAAGGCTTAGTGACTGGAATGACGACTTTTTGATAATCCTACCAGAAATAGAATGAAAAAGTTACTTTAAGTTCCTATAGCAAATTGACATTTTTATATTATAATATTAAATTCTTTTTAATTTCCTATGTTGTCAATGCTTTATTTTATACTTATGTACCCACAAAAAATAATGAATAGTTTATTTTTTTATAATAGTTAATCACAAAACTTTATAAGGATTCACAATATGTGAATTTATGTAACCGGCGTGGGGAACAGTTTAAGTCATCAGGTAACCCCTTAATATGTGAGGCTTCTCCGAATGAGCTTTAACGTAATGCCATGGTAATTTTTTCGACAGGGTAAATGAACTAACTGTGAAGCATATCCACTTACATTATCAGTAGTAAGTATAGTGTTTTTTCTTTATCTACTGCCATAACTAATTAGCTTAACTAAATCGTGTGGTGAGAATTAATAAGATTAATATATATTGGTTTTGTTGAATTAAGCGACGTTCTTAAAAACCATGAAAGTTCTCTTTTCAGCTGTGTGCTATTTATATTTTTTCAACCAACTGACGTGATTCTTTTTGTGTTTGATAGGAAGATGTTGTCATTTGGTCCAATTTTACAATCTGGAATGGTACTTCCCTCTACAGACTTCGATGACTTATTTTTGTATTGAAGCATTATTCCTTCCATAGCATCTAATTAAATAATTTACTATTGCACTATTGAGTTTACTAATAACCACAATTCATTTTACCAGAAAACTATTTTCAACCGTGTCTTTCTTACTCAAAGCGAAGACGCAGAACTAATTCTCAAATATATAGCGACAGCCAAAACCCGTAGGAAAGACATAATATATCACCCTATAGGAGGTCTTCGACCGAAACAAAGTACGTGGTTTAGTAATAAAGGGCACGGGGTTGAGCTTATTTTAAAAATTCTTAATAAACATATTATAAATCTAAAAAATTGTTTTAAATCTTTACATAATATTTTAAGAAAAAATTGTCTAGCTATACAAAAACATTATTGGGCTATTTTGTGCCCAAAATCTTTTCAGTTTGTTAATATCCTTTATTTAAAATTCTGTTATTTAATAAGTACAGTTTAATTGTACACTTTAACGATAACAACAAATAAACCCTACAATGTTACATCGTACACTTTACTATAATAACTAAGTTTAACATGCAGTTCCACACCGCCAGGCAAGCTGATGTTACTCCATCAGGCCAGTATTGCTCGCGATAGAAAATAAAATCCGATTGGAGTACGCAAGCGATAGCAAAAAGCTGCCAGCGAAATTGACTATCTACATGAATAAATCACTCCTTATTCCGTAGCGTATAAATAATTTATAAAACGTAAGATAATGTGATAAAATTTAACACTTTGAATGTGTGGTGCTTGTGTCGTGTGTTTTTATGATTACTAAATGGTTCATTTTCCTCCTATAGTATCTATGATATGGATATTTTATTAGTATGGGTGAAGTTGATATGTTTTCAGTACCGTAAAAAAAAAACATTGGAAAAGTTTTCTATTTTACGCCTAAATGTTTCTCATGATTGCTAATAAATCACTATTTAGCGTAAAATTTAGGTATAAAATAATAAGAAATTTGCTGATAATCGATAATAATTACGTACGACTATCTAATACACTCAATATTAATTTATTTCATACTGAAAAGGGATCATATCAAAACGGGAGGTACCAGCCTTCAAATAAAAATACCACTAACCCAGTCTAAAGTTCTGTGTTATAAAACCTAAAGAGATATGTCCTCTCTCTGGCTGAAAGACGTGCAAACATCCGAGAGACTGCACCAAATTAGGTTTTGTAGTAATTAATTATTTTTTGTAGTAAGTATTCGTTATTGTCAGGGCAAGGTTAAAGATTTAAAGCGGTAAAAAAAACCGTGTTTCACAATATTTGAATATTATTACATAAAAAATGTACATCAAAACACATTCTACATTTTTTAAAATGTACCTAAAACTAACCCGTTTTACGTATATTTTTCGTTAACAAAACAAAATTCAAAACAATGTCGAATTAAAATCGCAAACAATTTCAGTTCTAGCTTGCCTTTGTCACTAAATTCATTACAAATTCAACTAAGGGTAAAGACGCTACCGCGGTCTAAAATACACATAGCTCGGAGCAATTTTTCCAATTTCAAAACCATTCCACTAGCGAATTGGACGCATCCGTGTGATCGAAAAGGCTTGTTTGAAATTTACATACCCATTATATTGTGAAAAGGGTAGATGCAATCAATCTACAACAAATATTTACGATTCGTTAAAAAACGCGTTAACACTCAAATATTTAAATGTATTAATGGTAGTTAGGTTTTATGCGTTGCAATCTCTGAATGAATATATGAATGAATACACTTTATTGCACAAAATTAACACCAAAACAAACTGACAATAATAGTATATATATTTATAGTCTTGGTCAAACATTTTTTTTTATTTAATTTAAATCAATGTATCGTTTCATGTTAAGTAATAACAACGTACAGAGGTCGAAAGTTAACCGTTCCCCATAAATATGACTAGTAATTGGTGTAATATGAACCATTAACATTTAATAAGAGGAGCAAAGCGGCCGACGCGGACAACAAAAAGTTTGTTCATGCCCGATGCCCATATATTAAGTTAATGGGCGCTCGCACTAAGCGCGCCCTTGACTTAACGATGTGGCAGGAGGCACGAAATAAATTTAAATTGGTTGACCAATGGGTGCTAGTGGTCTCTTAAACAGTGCAACTAAAAATGCAGCCAGATTTTAGGCGATAAAGACTTGCTTTGGAAACTGAATTGTTATTTCGTCATTAATTTCGTTGTAGTATGATTTTTTGGTCACAGTAATTTAAATTCGTCGCATATTGATCTAACTTGTAAATATATTTTATACTGGGTATAGATAGAATATCTTTAGCGAACTTCGAATACTTATCTCAATTTTATTTTATTAACCTAAATTTCGTCTTTTATTTCAGATGCTGTAATGCAACTTTTCGTATACTTCTATAGATGATGCTAATTATAATTATAGGTGATATTTATATTACGTACAAGATGATCCGCGCGACGTTGTCCTGACTTCGCGAGAACTAACGGGTGAAATTTAGATTGCCATTAGTATTCTCTGTAAAAAATTTCATAGTGTGAAGAAAACAGAGCAAGAAATACAGGCCGATCGAGATTCTCTTTTAATAATAAGTACTTGCTATTACCAGTTAAGAGTAAGTTCCTACTATTTATGAAGAAAATTTTGATGGATGTTCTATAATCTATCAATAGATCCTCATATAAGGAGCACTATAAAATTTTGATCCGCTTTAATGTACTTACTAATATATTTAAGCTGCCAATAGTTAAGCGATTATGATGCATCACACGGCCCCATTGATGTCTCGCTCGATCAACAAGCAGACGCCATAGTAATGGATGTATGCTTTTAAATTTTAGTTTTATTCAGTATAACTTTAATATTTTTAATAGACGTCCCGTCATTTTACTCGATTGTATTTGTGCGGAGTTCATTTCACAGTTATTATTTAAAATACCTGCAAACTTTAACGTCACTAAGTTTATAAGGTTAACACAGTTTTAAACATTTACATCCCGATCATAATTTCAACCAACAAATTTATTATTAATGGTTATGTTCAAAAATTATAATAGTTATTTTCCCCGTTACATACATAATATATTAAATTGAATATCCCTAAATTCCTATTAGAGTCTCATAATATTTTATTACAGTTTTTAATGTAATAATGTATCTTTTCATATAAAAATAGAGAATTAGCATACAATAAATACGTAAAACGTTCCCATAGAAGTGAATTACATGGCAGATAAAGAAAGCCACTAATTTCGTTCACCAGCTGCATACGGGAGCTAATTTTAAATAATTTTACATAATAGAAAGGCAGTCCAAACAAGGAAATGTTCAATTGCAATTACTAAAACCGTATATCAATGAGGTACAACGCTTTGTATGGAAACGAGAATTTTCACTAAGCACTGCGGTATAGACATCGAAATTGAAAAGCTGCTAAAATTCAACCACTTAATGAGCAACGCTAATTTCTTTCAGTCTTTATTATGCAGCGACGTTGGCTTATCTACAGTCAGGGTTGGAGTGCGACGCATTTATTTTAGGGCAAATTAAGACTACCTTTTTCGTAAATTGCCAGGATTAAACCAACTCATTGCTTTCAAGAAATAGTCAGGTTATGATCAGACTTCCTGAACCAAAGCTTGCCTAGAAACGTGATATTAAATAAAAAAAAAGTATAAAATAAATCTATCTCAGTACTATCTAAATAAATATGATTTATTTTTATATTCACGTATAAGATTAAATTAAAAACAGAAAATTCTCCGTTAACATATTTACAACTAAACGGTCGTAGAAAACCGATTAGGCATCATGCCTTTATGAGTGAACAGGGCATTATATCTCGAGAATGCCACATAAATTACATTATACTTTATCTAACTCGAACACGATCATATAATAGATGTGAGTAATTTTGTTTGGACACTTAGCGATACAAATGAGTTTTGTTACCATAAAATAAAAGAAAGACAATTAGAATTATGTTATTGATCGACTTACATTGTTTATTAATCGAGCATGTCAAAGAGGGTTGATAAAAATTGTTGTCGGGCCTCAAATAACCTCTAGTATGATAATTCGTTTCTGTTCGCTCACCGTCTCACTTGCTTTAAATGCGGCCCTATCTCCTGTAGTCAGGTATACCTTGCTGTAATTATCTGTCGTGCGACAATTTATTGTGGCGAAATTATCTTTGTTGACCCACGCGCCGTTGTTACATTTTGTTTTCTTCATAATTATATTAGCGTAAGTTGGTTATTGATGGCGTGTTTGTAAAAATCTTTTAATACAACTAACCTCGTTATAGTACAAATATATTGTCTTCCATCTAAGAAGGTTTTGAAAAAATAAAGTCACATCAGGTATATATATATAGGTATATCCCCGTCACAGATAATATACTATACCGATATACTAATACTATACCGAGTACCCTCCGTTTACTGTTAATCTTCAAGCATGTATAAATTAATTCTTCATGAGTTTATTAATACTTTTTGTCAAAAATATTGTACATAGTAAACCAACTTTCTATAATACGTAAGTTTTCAATAATAAAATGACATACGGTTTACATGAAAATTAAAAACAAACACAATCCAGTACTTATTTCATACTCTCAAACATTGAATAAATAAACACATTAATGGTTGAAAAACTTTGAGTATAGTTTGAAAACGTTAAATATCAAAACTTTAAGTCAATCCAGTCTCAAAAGAGTCGTTGGAATGTGAATCATAGCGTGCAACCGTCTTACTTCAAGCTGAAACAGTGTTAAAAAGCTTAAAGTTGTATAAAGTTGATTCACAAACTTACAAATCAAAAAGGCACCGTCTATTTCTCAGTTAGTGTCGTATAAATAATGTTGGTGCACTTTAATATTTCCCTTCGCTTCGTCGTTATTTTCGTTTCTATTATTTTGAAGACCTGCGAAAACTCATTTTGGCGTTTTTGTTAAAAATTATAACACGACAATGCACGTGCGGATATCATCTTGATTGTATACGTTCAGTATCATAAGTTGTTTGTTAAAGATTTATGATTCGCTTAAAACTCGGTAGCAGGAGCTTCATTGTCATTTGTATAACAAAGTGCTAAAGTTTGATTCATGGCGGCAGCAATATGAGTTGGTCACGACAGTGCGATGCGACCGTCCTCAACGTCACGACATACTGTTTGCTTTGCTCGGAATTCGCAATGCGCCCCGCCAGTGCCATGTAGTCTGTCTGCAAAACAAATATGAAAATTATTAACTCGCAGAACATAACGTCTTAGCGTTAAATGACCTTTTAACTAACTTCTCAATATGTGTAAATTATTACATAACACGTATAAACGACTAACGAAAACTAAAATATTATCTGAGCTTTAATTCATTTTACTAATCCACTGGGAGTCAATAAAAATCAGCGAATTTTGCAGACACTTAACTTAATCACATTTTGGGGTGAAAATTGAAAACCTAGCTTTTAGCGGTTATAAATTCATCCCGGGAACTAGATCAATGTAAGAGTCCCACAGCCGATTGGAATAATAGTCACGTTAACTTAATTGTAAATTACTAAATGAAATAGATCAATATACTGGTTCGCAATTCTCTTAAAACACATGAGTTATTATTAAAATTAGTATACAAATACTTCAAACTCTTAAGCGTTTTTTTATTCATGTTAATTTTTTTCAATTTATAATTCTTAAGTTTATTCTAGTGAGCCATCAAATTATAGCCTTTTTCATTCATTGCATTGAAAGGTATATGGTAGTATTTCAAATATCATTCATTCCAAATATTAACATATCACATTATAACACGTCTCAATTACGTTGACCACTATATGTGTCACTTACCGCAGTCGTCAGTCAGGTTACCTAATGTAACGCTAATGCTACATGCATTTTTAATTCATGTCAAGAGTCCCAAGGCACCGCGGGGTAAGTGCATCGCCTGTCGCGGCGCAGTCTATGCCCGAACATGTCAACGCTGACAGCCAATTTAAATTAGCTGTTTTAGTGCTACGCTATTTCCAGCAAAATAACGGTAAAATGGAACTGCAGGAAACTGGGAATAGATATTATTTGAACATTTTCAAATGGGAAGATCGGTCGACCGGTTTAAAATTTGTTCCATTGTCGCCTATTGTCGTTTGCTTATTGTTGCATTATAAATTATAATAGCTATGCGTTTTGATATAAAATGTAGAACACCCGGCATTTAAATGAAGGATGGAAAAAAGTGTCGATGCCTAATAGATGTACTAGAATAATTTGTTTTTTTTTTATTTTCAAGTTAGGTGACTTTATTGTATCTGTTGAACTAATCGTATGAAATAATAGCGGTCTGCCCCGAATTATTTCGTTACATATATTGCCTATAGCACTCCGGGATAGGAACATATTATTCAATTGTAAAAGACGTAAACCGAGTTTGTGAGATCACTCCAGTAGTTCCTGAGATTAGATCGTTCGAACAAATAAACTCCTCAGCTTTTTATTATTAGCGCAGATTACTTATCATTGTCTTATTTATGGCTGCATTTTCGATCCTTGAATAAAACTTATATGTCCTATATTTGAATTTCAGAAATGTGTTCTACTTTACCGGCTCTTGACATTTCATAGATGACAATATTGTTGGTTTTATGTATTACATTATTGCATAGCCAAACTGCAATCAAACTTTGATGAATCGGCCCATTGGCTTTTAATTGGTATAATACAACTAGATGGACGACCCGACTCCACCCGGGTAGTCTTTTATCGTAATTGAAATAATATAAACTGTCCTCTCTTTTAAGTTGGATCAAACTGCAAATAGTGTGCAAATTTGATTAAAATCGGTTAATTAGTTTAGGAGTCCATCGCGGACGCACAACGTGAAACGTTGTTTATATATATTAAGATATACAAACATTTTTAAATCAAACTTCAAGAAACAAATTAAAAACAATGTATACTTGTCACCGATATAAGTTTTGTAGGTTTTATTTATGTCTGTTGGTGCACAATACATTTCATGGACGAATCTTTTTTTTTTTAAATCACTCGTAAAATAGTAAATCTAGTACACGGCTACCAAATGGATTTAAAAACGCTTAAATCTTTGTGAAACACATTCAAAAACGAATTTAACAGTTTATGGTTGGTGAAGCTCTTGGGCAGATACTCATTTTTTTATTTGCTTCATATTATTGAAATGTAATTTCGAAAAAGCTGTGTGATTTTTTTTCTTTAAAGAAAACAACTTTATGTAATACACAATTTACACTGATTGTTAAGGAATATGTGAAGTATGTTAAACGTTTTCATGACGATTTAATTTTGATTACATATATGTAAAACTCATATCTTCAAAGCTGAAGAGGGAACCATCGACGGAAATAAATGCCTGGTTTAGTTATAGCTCTATAAATCGCGAAAATTATGCAAGCATCGCAATCATGCATATCGTTGGATTTGATAGGGTCGTTTATTTTTCAAATAGCGAGATACTTCAACAATAATATTTATTTTGACTAGTTCACGAATTCAATTAAACCCCGCATTGCAATTTGGCCGTGTTTACATTGACATGCCCTATAATAATACTGGTTGAGCGCGACTAAAATATTACTCGTACATTGGTGCCAACTGGATATGGGCCTATTTTTAAATAGACAGAGATAAATGTACACATTAGTTATGGTAATTGCAACATTAATTGTTCCAATTTAGAAATTTGCGGACGATTATGAACGGTATTGAACGTTTCCATAATACTGTTTACATAGACCTTTACTATTGACATGTTATATCATTTTTTTAAAGTGTAAAGACAATTACTCATTTGAATCATTTTACTTATAATATGAATTGTGGGAGCACGCTTCGGCACGAATTGGGCCAGCTCGCACTGGGGAACACACACCCACAGAAAACCGGCGTGAAATAATAGCTTACTATTGTGTTTCGTACGGTGAGTGGGGGAGCCGGAGGCCCCTTTTCTTTTCCTCACCCGTCTCCTAGTCCTTCCCAGTCCATTTCTTCGACCATTAGAAGCGGGCAGCGCACTCCAGAGGTCTGAGCCTCTGCGAATGTTCATGGGCGGTGGTGATCGTTTACCGATCAGGCGAACCACCAGCTCAGTTGCCCGCTATGACATAAAAAAAAGTTGACTTACTACTTATTATTTTTGCTTTCTTTGTTTGAACGCGCTTATTTCAGGAACTATAGGCCAAAAATTCTTTCATCGTTGAATATGTGCATGAACCCTGAGTGATATTGGCTATCTATTACATAATATTTACCACGGGACGTATAAATTTCAACAGAACATACATACAAAATCCTATCCTATCCTACTTATATTATAAATGCGAAAGTTTCTAGCTAATGCCTCATTACATTACATAGAATCAGTCCGTTTTAAATTTGCTACGATTATCGAAATACGTACAATTCAATTATACAAGTATGATAGAATCGTGAGCATTTAAAATTGTCTACCGCTACGAATAGTAATGTGCTTTCTAATTTAGATGGAGTTGAAGTTATAATGTGGATAGATTATAACTCAAGACTTCGGTCAACTGATTACTAATAAGTTTAGATACCGTAATTTGTCGTGTCATGTCACATCACGAGCGTACTGTAACTTCTTTGAACAGTTCGGACTATGGTTAAAAACATACGTGATGGATGATTAAACTTGATTTGTTTCATACTTACATACCAAGGGGTCTAATATCTCTCGAGCGTGCTATTACGTTTGCACTTTTAGAATTAAAATGACATATATTGTTGATATTTTTATGTTGTTTCTACAAAAGTTCTAATGTTATAATCACGTTGCATTTAGTGTCTCATAAAATTTAACAAATATTTGTCATATTTTGTAATTTTATCCACTCTGAGTAAAATGGTATGTATTTCTTAGGTATGTCTATCTATATTTGATGATAATTTTACAATCGTTTTCTACTTTATAAAGGAGTCCTTTCATCAAGACGCTAAATAACGCTCATTGAATCTCACCACCTAATGATATCCTTACACTTAACTCTAAAGCTACATGTTTGTCATTGGTGTGAAAGGCCCTCGTCCATGGCCGTGAGACCGGTACTAACGATGAATTATTGCGGATCATCAATTATTGGACTGGAGATCTTACGTAGATCATATACGAGAATGGTACTGGATTAGATATAGTGAATGTAGAAGTATTTTCTGTAAAGATGTTGTTCGATCTTTAAAAGTTTAGACTGGAACTACAGCGTCGATAATTGAATGTGACATTTTTAAGAGAATTTTCGTCTATTTTAGTACATGTTTGTTACACGTTTTCGTATAATAGTTATTATATTTTGTGTAGTGTATTATTTTGTTAATGCAACGTTATACATCTTCATACATAACATTATTTTTGCAATTAACATAAGTATTATTGTTTGTTACGTAGGGATTATTAAAAAAGGATTTATAAGCAAGAAATAAAATAATTAAAGCTATTTAAAAACACTACTTCAATATAGAGTGGTGTAGATACATTTATGTCATTATTACATAATAAATACTTTAGAAATATGTTTGATTTCACAACCACACAAAGACCAATAAATAAGGACAAGGATTAAATAAGGGCTTTGGATATTAAAAATTCATTATCTAGATTAACTCAAACGCATTTGATTCAAGTAATCTTTTTAAACGACTACTTTTGAAGTCAGTAATTTAAACGAATAAGCAAGAAATCCTATAGTTATTGCTTCGTATTTTTAACTAGCGCTTCTTGTAATTTTATAGCGATGAAAATATTCTAAGGCGATGTTTACGTCGCCGTGCTTTCTCTGAAGTGCTTAGCTTGGTGCTAACAATGCTTGTTGTTTGTATTATGCCATTTGCGTGATTAATATTCTAGAAAACATATTTCACAAACACTTCTGTGAAGTGCTACGAACCCGTTGATAAAAATAAAATATATCGCATGTGTTTGCTTATTTATTGGTGTAATATATAGAATACCATATTTATAGATAAATAATTGTAACGTTGCTTTAAATGGTGGTGGTGTCCTTCTTCCGTAAGGAGGTTTCACTGATTTTAATGTACAATTTTAAATAACAAAATAACGTTCCTATGATTGACTCTGTTCAAATAGAAATTCGGAATCAATAGTCTGTGTTATCTGTACGATGTATTGAAATATAATGATATACTATCTGTATTTATGAAGCTCTTATTCTTGGTTATTTTTACTCATTATAATAAAAATTGTTAATTAATATATGCAAAATACAATACAATATACTTTATTATCACATATAAATGAGGAAGATTGAAAAACAAAGATGAAAACAAGAAAGGAAAGAAACATTTACAGTTTTTAATTTTTTTTTTTTATTTAAACGTTTCTTTCCTTTAGGTTATGCATATGTTTCTGTTCATAAAATAGGATGGTATAATATATTTCTTAAAGTTTGAAAATATGTTTGGAAGCAAAGGGCATTTGAATCATCTCATAATCTTGAGTCCAGTAATATTTTCTTATATTATATTAGATACTTCGGAAATATATGTAGAGAACACTTTCTTTCCATACGGTAAATTCAAATGTCGCTTTGAATAAGTATTGCGAGAACTTGATTATAACTCTTTGTGTAAAATGCTATAAAAGTAAGCAATAGCCTTACTCACGGGTATGAGGCTTACCTATTAATTCAATTCAATTGCAAATACGACGTAATAAAATTTTCATTACGTACTATAATAGTATGAGTAGGGCTGTGCCAACCAATAAGCATGTGTAATATTCTGTAATAAGGTTTATTGTATCTTTTACCATGCATTTTACTATGAATGTGAAAAGTGTATATTTTCTGAAATTAGGTTGTGTTAGGTTACTAAAATTAGAAACTTAATTTGTAAGATCGCAGATTGAGTTATGAGAATTATGACAGTGCAGTTAAATTTAAATCCATAAAGAAATGTATGTATTAACTTACTACAATGTGAGAGTTGGCAACCCTATAGGTGGGTCAGACAGCTGGCTATAAACGACCAATTGAATCATGTTAATATTACGACTCCCATTTAAATCATAATATATATATTCGTTTATTAGTCAATAAATTCGAGGTTATTCACCTTATAGGAAATAAGCAATCTTTGAGATATCAATTTATGAAGGCGGATGACCGAGAGTGTAAACATTGTTCACATAAATTAATATAATTTGAGTGTATAGGTTTAACCTTTATGGAAGTCTACAAGAAATTACTTAATAAAAAAAATATGATATTTAACGAAAATTATGTTTAAGCAATAAAAGGCATAAACAACACTAAAGGTTTAATTGATTAAGATGGTATTAATGATAATGGCAAATAATTTTGTTACTTATTTAGACCAAAAAGTGAAGCTACAATAAATGTATTATGTGTAAGTGTAAACACGAAATATTATAAATGTGAAAGTTTATTGTTTGGATGTTTGTACATCAATCACACTGAAACTACTGAACGGATTTTGATGAAATTTGATATACTCTCTGTATATCAATTTTGGGTATGAGCTGACTTGGGTGATAGGTGAGTTTTATCCCGATTAAATGCTCCCTTTGGATAAAACAGAAATGTTGATATCCGACCGAAGCCGGGACGAGCGTCTAGTTTTTAATAAATATACGTAAAATTATTTCTCATAAGATAACTTAAAAAGAATCAAAAAAATTACCGAAATCTCAATGGGGTTCCGCCATATAAAACCTATAGAACTAATAGAAACCTGTTCTTGACATTATTTGTAATGTAAATGAATATCCCTACTCATATCATAAATGTGAAAGTAACTCTGTCTCCCTTAAAAGTTTCTGTCGGTCTGTCTGTAAGTCTCTTCTTTAGATTTTGTTCAAATTTGGTGTTAAGATAGGACATAAGATAGATTTTATCCGAAAAATTACATGGGAGCGGTAACTATGCGAATTTACCTTTGACATCGCGGGCGAAGGCGAGGCGAAAAACTAGTGTAGAATATTCTATGAATATCATAACAGTACCTGATATTTTAAATGTCTTTGGGAATTAAATTGCACGAACATTATTAAAAATTATCAATATTAACGATGTAATTCTCCCATCTTTTCAACAAGAGATTCTTATTATACCTATATATAAATAATTTGGGGTATAAATCTTATTCCTTATCAATAAAGTTAGCTATATGAGACTTTAATGTTTAAGCATTTATTATGTGACAGCGGGCACCTCAACTGGTATTTCGCCTGATGGTAGGCAACCTTCATCGGTGATAGAACATGTTCATTTGCAGAGGCAGGGTAAGGGCCTATGCATTACCCGCTTGAAAAAAAGAAGAAAAGATGAGAGAACTGACGACAGGAATAAAGATAAGGTAAATGAATGGTAAGGAAAAGGAAACGGGCCTTCAAACACGATTTTTTTTAAACTATATTCAACTTACACGCCTATCGCTTTTGTATAACAAATAAAATTAATTTACCATTGAATGAATGCAAATTCTCCATTTAAATATTGATAGAATTATTTTGATTACACAATTTGAATATTTAAACGTAAATATATCGTCAATTTAAAATAAATTACACTGCCATAAAAATAAATAGGCAATAACCATTTCACGTATCGTTTAACTAAATGAGGGTAATTTTGTTTAATTATGTCTTAATTAAAAGCCGTTTTATGCATTTTTATCTATATCCCGTTATGTTAATATGGAAGTGTATTTAGAAACCTATTTAGCTTCACTTCAATTTCGAATATTTATCGATAAAACATTTAACAGACACGTTAAAAAACGCCATTTAAAAAATGAAAAGTTTACTGGGAAAATATTAAAGGCATATACGGTAAAAATACTAGCTGCGCCCCGCGGTTTCACCCGCGTAAATCAGTATCCCGTAGTAATATCGGAATAAAAAGTTGCCCCTATGTTATTCCGGTTGTCCAGCTATCTACGTACCAAATTTCATTGCAATCTGTTGTATAGTTTTTGCGTGAAAGAGTAACAAACACACACACATCATTACAAAGTTTCACATTTATAATATTAGTAGGATCTATTGTACATTTTTGATTTAAGATTCTCTATAAAATCAATTTGAGTGTGGAAGTCGATCACGCTTCGGCACAAATTGTGCCAGCTCGCACCGGGGAATTACAAAACCCCCACAGAAGACCGGTGTGAAATTGGGAGCCGGAGGCCCGTTTTCATTTCTCACCCTTCTCTGTCCATTCCTTTATTCCCTTCAATTCAAATTCATTTATTTGTTGCTTGTCTTATAAATATTACGTAACAGTATTCGCCGTGTTAACTGGCATGCAATCAATAGATATTATTTATTGTTATTAGACTCAATTATTAATTTAACAATAACAATTATTAATTTATTGTGGGAGTCGAGCACGCTTCGGCACGAATTGGGCCAGCTCGCACCGGGGAGGTACCACACCCCCACAGAAAACCGGCGTGAAATAGTGGCATGCCACTGTGTTTCGTACGGTGAGTGGGGGAGCCGGAGGCCCGTTTCCTTTTCCTCACCCGTCCTAGTCCATTCCTTCTGTCCAGTCATTAATCCTTTCCTTTTCCCTTACCCCATAAAAGCGGGCAGCGCATTCACAGAGGTACTACCTTTGCGAATGTTTATGGGCGGTGGTGATCGCTTTACATCAGGCGAACCACCAGCTCAGCTGTCCGCTATAACATAAAAAAAAAAAAAAAAAAAAAAAATTCACATTGCTTTACACATTCATACATTCATTCGTACATTACAAAAAAATTAAGAATTACTTTATTTCCTCATCCTTTACCCCTTATAAGCGAGCAACGCATGGTAATCGCTTATCATGAGGCGAACCACAAGTTCAGTAGCCCTCTAATAAAAAAATATATTTTACATTTCAATTTATAATTAATTCGGCGGGAAGCTTTATAAATGACGCTATAATTAAAATATCGATAGCAGGTAAATGCAGCAATAGCCTAACTTCCAATAACTATTATGTTAACGATGTAAAAAAAGGTTATTAAATAACAGCAATTGCTAGTAATAAACTAGAAACATGCTAGAAACCATCTGGAAAAATTTGAACTCATAAATTATATTACAATAAATTTTTTAAATCAAATTTAGTGAAAGATATATTACTATGTACCTAAAATATCTACCCAACACGTAACTTTCATGATTAAGATTTAATTTTACAGCATCTCTCAACTAATAATTCATCAAATTGTTTACATTTTAGAGCGTAAGTATCTTTATTTATATATATTAACATTTTTTAACTACAAACATAGGGAACATACTAAAAAACGTCTACGCCGTTACCTTATATAAAAATCTCATTGCCTCGTCCTCATATCCAGTATTTGATCGTATTCATACCCATAAATAAAAGTAAATTCACGTTGTATTGACTTTACATATAATACAATAAAAAGGACACAAATAGCGACGTTACTGTCTAAGTAAGAATCTGTACGCCTCATAAAACTCAAGTTCCCC
Source organism: Zerene cesonia (assembly GCF_012273895.1). Lineage (NCBI taxonomy): Eukaryota > Metazoa > Arthropoda > Insecta > Lepidoptera > Pieridae > Zerene > Zerene cesonia. The sequence continues at coordinate 5,041,124 of NC_052113.1, read as the reverse complement.
GAATCTGAGATATAATCAAAGTATTATTGAGTCATAAATCTTTATCACCGCTTTCAACGATGCCACAACGACCGAATATGTGAATATTTAGATAACTTTTCTATTGGCTTATATGAGAAAGTTTAATAATCAAGATCGTGTGTAAATATCATAGGTATCATGAGCTATCATAGGTTTTTACGATCGGCACCTTCGGTCTTACAAGTTAGGAGGGTGGAAGTAGGTTGTAGTATGGATTAAGGTATTCACATTTAAGGGCAGCTAAAACCTCCAATAAGTTTTGTTAGAAAACAATTTCAGTTTTACAGAGTTAATTCCATTAAACCCATCTTTATTTAATGTTATAAATAAATTCAAGTTGAGAATGTTTCCTGGAAGAGGCGTTTTGTCTGAATTCTGGCAACGTGATATTAAAATTACTGTTCAAATATTTGATTTGTTATTGCTGCCAGTTATTTAGTTATTTTGCGGTCACGGATTAATAATTTATACGAAATAGACTAAATTATACTCGAATTAAAATTAATTTATCCCTTTTTGTGGTTCATATTCTTCGAGATATAAAATCTATTATGGGTACTGAATATGCACACATCAAATGAATTCCTCAATGAGACCTGTTGAAATTGCTCAAATTGATCTATTTTATATTCTTCTTTCTGCTAGAATTTAAATTTAATTTTAATTATTTCACCATTTTTTATAGACATACCACATAATTAACATCCACTTCTATCTATGACAGTAAACAGATAACTGTTTATTCTGTTAGAATTTTATATGTGTATTCTATATATTTACTCTATACTACTATACTACTCTATACTATATATCATTATTATTTTCATAACTTATAAATATGTGTGTTATCTTTGACCAATTACATATTTACTGACATTGCTTTTATACACGTCTTCATAGTGTTAAACCCTTAAATATTTAATAGACCAAAATAATAAATGACTCATATTTTCAAATAGTCATATTATACACCCACACGAGTCTCAAATAAATACTAAAATACCATCACCTTTACAAATTCATAAAGCAATATTGACCACAACATATTGGCGGCATTAGCGCAAGCAATTTGCTGGCTCATAGAAATTCACAATGTTAGCTCCTATACTCTCACGTTAATAAGGTTGTCCTTACATAATTTTCTTGTACGTGGAGGGTAATCAGAGCTCCTTTATAAGTAAGCCCGGTCAGTGCTTTCTTTTTAAATACTCTCCACGGTAACGTTGTCCCTAATGAAATTTACGAGGACACCGAAACATCTCAATTTTGTGCCCGACTCGACCCTCCTCCGGCTTTTCATCTTGAAGATTATTTTTAAATTGGATTAGATTAAGATAGGTATATCAAATACGTATTCGGGATGTGCTATTCAATGATGTTGCTGCGTAAACAAATTATTTTAATGCTAAAGGTACGGTACCTGGGCGTTTCTGGAAATGGGATTATTATAGACTTGCGCTGTTTCTGATTTATATATTTAAAATATCGCATGTAATAAAATCAATTAATCAAAGGTGTATATAACCCAAAAAGTGAAAATTTTAAGATGTATCGCTGTGATCCGAGCATGACTGAGTTTTGATATTTATCATATATATTTTGCACTTGGAAGATGGACAACTCCATAACTAAGAACGAATAAAAATTCATATTATTGATATCTTAATAAAAATTGAACTATATTTAATAAAAACTAAAACTGAATAGTTCGAGTCTACATGTCAACATGCAATATATTTAATGCTTGCGCTAGATAAAGTTTTATCATACAATACTTTAAATGATTTTAGAAATATTCTTAAGCAGTGTTTTCGATAATTATAACCCAACTTGATTACCAACTGATGACACGGTTCCGTTCACAAAAATTCACAGCTCAGTGACGTAATACGTTCTATTAAGGTCCCTAAATATATGATCGAAGCACGTCCATTCCATTTGATTGTGCAACGTAGGAGCTTTGTGAACCAAACACGGCCCACCCGATTTAGATCCGTTGGATTACAAACCGATGAAAAATTCCACCAGGACTGATAGTACGTCGCAAATTGAATACCTAGTATAGCTTATAACGAGGTATGTGTGACGCTTTGTTTTCCATTTAAGCCTGGAATAACGTTGAGTTTTTATGTGTTCATGTAACCATCTAGAAGCGAAATAGCTGAAAGGTTTATCTTGTGTTATTACTATGTTAGCGTTCTCATGTCAATAATCGTGTTTATGCATTTCAGACTTTGAATGAACGAATTAATTGTACACACCAATAGGAAAAATTTCAAAAGCACAGACTAAAAATACAAGTTGCACAATAGGCGACCTTATGGCTACAGAGCCATCTCTTCCAAGTAACCAAAACAACGAATATATAGACTTTATATATAGTAGAAATAAATTCTAATATATAAATATGTTAACACATGAAATAAGTGTAAATTAGGAAAAAATATGTCAGTATAAAGATGAAGAGAAGACTAATATTTTGCGAATATATCTGATATACAATCGTGTTATAATCCATACATATGAAATTTCTTCATTACAATAAAATTATATCCAAAGTATAATTTATCAAATAGGTACGTTAGTCACACGTGGAGCGTCCCATCATTCATTTTGGTACATGAGTTACATAATCTCAATAAACTGCGGAATCCTTCGTAATATCTCCAGAAATGTTTCCAAAGGTAAATAGGGGTTTACGAGATTGGTGTGTACAAGGAATTGTGTTAGCCGACGGCAGCACATTTGTTATTCTATTATTACCCTTATTTAATATTGCCGTGATAAATGTACCTTGGTACAAGGATTAGCGCAATAGCAAAGTTGAGTTTCCAGCATACTCGGTAGTGAAAGATCTTGTAAAGCTTTGCCGATAAGGAATAACAATATGTGTGTTGTTTGTATGTTGCTATTATATTTATATATGTGAAATAAATTGGTCAAAGCTAAATGCTATACCATTTTCCCCAAAAAATTAAAGGAAGATAGTATTGGTTTTATCTAGTGGCATTTCTCTATTGTTATATACCACAAGATTATCAGATAATTGGATAAATGTTTTTGTACAATTGTAGCAGCCTTTATCTATGAATAAAGATTATATTCTGGAATGAATGTCAAAATCCAAAGGAGCACTCTTATATTACTATTTGGTCTTTCAAGGTTAATTAAATTAAAAGTTTGCACTATGTGTAAGTGTTTTTATACTCCTAGCTTATATTAACATATATTTGTTAAAGATTTAATCACTGAACGCTTAGTACATCTTCATCAAAAATAAACATGTAGGATGTTCGACTTATATTTTGATATTTTATTTAACCCCTATATTTATCTACGTGGTATACTATATCTGTAAGTAAGGATACGAGTATAGGTACGAATAATATCACCGTAAGTTGAGTACGCTTCGACACGAATTAGGCCAGCCCGCACCAAGGAAACACCACACCCGCACAGAAGGAAGGCGTGGAATTGTAGAATGCTACTTTGTTTCTATCGGTAAATAGGGGGAAACGGAGGCCGATATCCCTACCTTTCCTAATACTTTCCTTTATTCCTCTCTACAATCCTTTCTTAATCCCTTCCCAATATAAAGCCTGCAATCGACCTTACGCCTATCCAAATGTTCATGGACGGTGGTAGCGCTTACCATCAACCGATCTAATAGAAATAAAATAGGTTTGGTAATTATTACGTATATAAATAAAAAATGAGTCACCAAATATGTTGATAAGCGTAAAAATCGAGAACGGCTGAACCGATTCGATCATTTTTTTTAACATTTATGTATAGGCGTAAGGAAAGTTCTTATGGAGATAAAAATATTCCTCATTTGTCCCTTCCTCTACCTTTGTAGAGGAAGAGACAAATGAGCGGTGGTGGACGCTTACTATATATATCAAAACACTAAATGTTCGAAAATTTGCAAACATTAATATGTCATATGTTGATATAGAACCTAGGAAGTTTTAAACGAAGAAATACCGTAAACGTAATCCGAGCTTTTAAACCTAAGACCTAAAGGTTAGGCGGCGATTACTTATGCTGGCTTTAATAATTGGAATGCAGGGGAGAGGGTTGCACCCTACGTGTTTACGCTTAACCTTCGTCACGGGGTAACTGCACTGACACCTGTCTTAGGTGTTGCTATGTGGAAAGTTATAACTTTGGTTAAAATTACTTTAACCCGTGTACGAGGAAAAAAGAAGCTGTTAAATAAGAAATTTTGAAAGAATAGGAATTATATACTATATGTATAATATTTACAAAGCATTTCAGTGCTATAAAATAAAAAATTAAAGCTGTTAAATATGTTTTTAAATGTCGAATTAAATTCGAGTAATTTCATTCTTAACTTATAAAAAACATGATATTACGAGTGACCGACGAACGAAAATGAAATTCAGTAGATCTATTAAAACATAAAATGTCACTTAAAATAAACGAAACGTTTTTATAAATTGCTCTTATAATTTATTATTCTTAACAAATGTGACTTAAAATCATATAAAGTAATGATTATTTTAAGAATATTACACAGTGAAAAAAGGACTTTTGGAGATACGTCTTAAGGAAGCCCATGAAATGAAATGATCTCGTAGCAATCACATTAGCTAAATCGTATCTGAATGGAAGATTCAGTCGCCACAATAAAATGAAATTCATCGCTTCGAGCGATCCCCTGAAATATTTTTCTAAATTAAATACTAAGAAACACTTTTTCCTCGTTAATGTATCTTAACAGACATGTACACTTTTTATTAAAAGCAATTCAAATTCACTCTTATAGACTTTAAAATTGAGCAGATTTTTCTTTTGCTATATGCGAAGCCAATACATGATTTAAATATGCATTGCATTAATTGATATGCTCTACTAAAAATTACGAATTTTATATCACGGCTTCACTCTTGGGATATATTTATTCGGACTATAATCTATCACTGTATCAAAATTCACACAGATCCGATGAGCTGTTTTTGCGTGAATGAGTAACAAAAATACATCCATATATTCTTACAAACTGTTAAGCTTACGATATTATATTACTGGTGCAATGAATAGAACTATAATAAATAAAATACCATTGACTATCTTCTTAGTTCATATTCTCTAACTGCGTTTTTAATTGGAAAACACATTTTTAAATAACCTATACATTCGAGTTAGGTGTCTGAATCTAACAGGTGTGTTCCAGCAAATACACTCCTTATTTTGAAATTAAATATGTCAACGGCTTATACTTAGTCTGGCCATAAATACTGTTACACTTAATTATAAAAAAATATTACATTTGAATTTCGAATCTGTCA
>NC_052113.1:5032206-5034788 GCF_012273895.1 Zerene cesonia | reverse complement strand
GTAATAAATGTTATTTGCAGTTAACAATTTTCTTTTTTCTTTATTACAATATTTATGGCAAGACTAGGTATATTATTCTGAAGTATTTTTTATGTGGTCGTACCAAGTTTTTACTGTAAAAAGTTTTTAACTTTAATGCACTTTCATTTTTAACATGAAAAGTTTTAAAGTAAAAGCTGTGAGAGGTTATAAATATTCATGTTTCGATAAACTTTAATTCGTACTGTTTATTATTTGTTCTTTTTCAATTTATGGATCTCGAAAGATTTTAGTGTTATAAGTTCAAAGAAAACTCACTTATTGTCCTTTATTTTAATTTTATATTACCTACAAAGAAACGTTTTTCTGCAATTATTATTGTTTTGGTAATTACTTGTACAATATTGTATATAACTATGTACTTGTCCGCAGCTTCGCTCGCGTTAGAATTGTAATCTAATTCTGAACCAATTTCGTATCCACCTGAAGACGCATCAAAAATCGGTTCAGCCCTTGTAGCTTTGAGGGTGGAATTCAGTGATACACACGCCAAATAAATATATATCTATATCGAAGATATTTATACAAGAATCATTAATTTTTTAGATCAAATTATAAGTAGAATTTCTTATCTCGTTACCAAAATGAGTTTATATCACACATAAATATTCCATTATTTTAGGGTAATACTTCTTTAATTATATAATTTCTGTAATCTATACATTAACTTACTGTTAGTAGTTTTCTAAAACTGACCAATCGAATGCTCTTAAAAACAAACCCGGCAAACAACAACTAGAACTCATTTGTAAGAAACCTCGAAGCTTTCAATAGTAGCTACGAGTGTACTAATGTTCCCATTTCGTGTCCACGACATTAGTTTTCTTGGTCATTCCCGCCCTAGGTGTTAAATGAAACTTTCGTGAATACGACCTACAATGTAATCGAATTAATTTTAACGATCCTAATCTTCGTTGTTCAGACGCGTTGTATTTTGGTGTATGAGTTATTATTAATTTACAAGTGTTAAGGATCGGTAAAATCAGTTGGAATATTTAATAGTTTTGGCACCTCGCTAATTCTTGATGAATATGACTCGCTGATAGCTGATATAATAATAACGATTATAGTTTCAAATATTTCTTAAGTAAAAAGCATTACTATATATTACTACTCAAGAAAGTAGAGTATATAACGTTATTTACGTATAGTATATTCAAATAAATATCTAACCCATATTGAAGTATTATTAACGCGCTTTTTATACTTTTATCTTTGCAATCCACAAAACAGGAAAGAAATGGTTTCATTGTAAAACAAACAGCCAAACTTCAATTTTTATTTGGGTTAAATTATTAATTGATAAAATAAATCATAAAACAGCAAGGGACTACACCTCATTTATCATTGGCATACCTGAACATGTTTTTAATATGTTAAATAAACCCGAGATATGGCCGATTAATGCAGAATTTAGCGAATGGATTTGGTTTCGCAAACCGAACAGGAAAAGGTCCGATAATTAAAACAATTCATTTGTTTTACCAAAACGTCAGGGGTCTAAGAACAAAACTCGAAGAATTTAGAAACGGCTTAATCATGTTAAATTTTGACTTATACGCTATAACGGAAACTGGCTGCAATGAGTCCATATGCGATTCTGAAATAATCCCAAGCGGATATCAAATCGTTCGATGCGACAGAGCGGATGGTCGCAAGCAGGGCGGTGTGCTTCTCGTGGCGGCACCGGGCTTTGAGCTGCGTCGAGTGAGCGTACCCTCCATATCGATAGACAAGTGTGTGTTCGAAGTAGTGTGTGCGACCGTATTTTTTAAAAATAACTTTTTGTTTTTGTGTTGCGTGGTTTATATTCCACCGAATAGTTCAGAAAATGACTATTTAATGTTATTTAGAATAGTACAAGATTTATGTAATAGATATAGAGAAATTGTTGTAATTGGAGATTTTAATATGTATACGTGTCCTATAAATATAAGAAATTATTTTGAATGTTTTTTAACTTATTGCGATTTCACTCAATGCAATAGTGTGCCGAATAGTTTGGGTAGACAACTAGATTTGGTATTGAGCGCGGGCGAGAGTGGGGCTGTGGCGGTGTCGGCGGTGGAAGAGGCGCTGGTGCCGGTGGACGCGTACCATCCGCCGCTAGCGGTCAGCGTGAGCCTCGCTGCCGCACGCGCCGCACGCGCCGCCAACGAGTCGGTGTCGTCCACCAGTTATGCGCATTCGCCGCACGATATAACGCGACGGGATACACGCCCAAAGTGGAATTTTTACAAGGCTGATTATCAATTATTATATTCAAAGTTAGCTGCGGTCGATTGGAGTAGGCTATATGACTTTCACGATACGGATAAATTATTAGATTTTTTTTATGGTAAATTAGGTGATATTTTGGACGTATGCGTTCCGAGGAAAACACTAAAGGGAGGGAAATGTAAGAATCAATACCCGATTTGGTACACTAGGGACTTAATTAATAAAATTAAAACAAAAGCTATGATTCATAAGAGGTATAAAAAAACAAAACGGGATATTGATTACAAGGAATTTGCTTCACATAGAAAGATTGTAAAAGATGC
>NC_052113.1:5015350-5031206 GCF_012273895.1 Zerene cesonia | reverse complement strand
TTTTTGTTGTAAGTCGCTGTCGCATTGGGTTGTAACCTGTAATGGCATGTGATTTGGATAAATAAATAAATAAATAAAAATAAATAAATAAAAATTACTCGTGCTTTATATACACAAAATTATTTTACAATGGGTACTTTATGCTTCAATAATTTCAATTTATCAACAAAAATATTATTGAATATTATGATATAAGATAATTTATATTTTTGAAATTCGAATTTTATTTTTCCGCAAAAAGAGGTTATATAATTACTGGCTGTAAAGATATACGTATTGGATTGATTTTTTGTCCTTTGTCAACTCCAAATTGTCAAATACAAAGTCCGTAACAATTTTTATACTGATTAATTATGAACCACTGTCCGTCTGCTTATTAACTTTATGAACCGCTTAACCGACCGAAATGTTTTATGGAGAGATTATGAATGGTTTACTATTGAAGAAATCTGAATGAACTTTGTATATCTAAAAGCTCATTTTATTTACGGATATTCTGGTTCAGTTTTCATAATTTCTAAATTGTTTTAGTTCTCGTAGAATCATAACGTTTAAATTTTTCTTAGAAATATATACTTACCCCTCTCTAAACTACCTTTTCAATTACATCTCAAAGTATTGACTAGGAAACCTCAAAAACACTATGGAAATTAAATATAAACACCTAAAAACATAATAGAAGTACAGTCGCGTAATTGCGTCATATAAAATGTTGCAAAAAAGTTTAAATCACGGCTAAATCCGAGCTTATTTTAGCCTACACAGAGTGTATTAGCATTAAACTGATTTGAAAGCGTATAAAAGCGTCCTGAATCCATTTAGACGGCTTTGAATCACTGAATTACCTACGATTTAAGCTAGACTAACTCGATTTTATTAAGTCCTGCACAACCTAGTTTTCAAATCCCGATGTAATTTAGCTTTAATTCCGGTAGTTTTCCGCCTATATGTTACAGAATGTCGTTGGTTAATATTATTTGCGGGTATGCTTGGTTACATTTCAAATCTGTAATGAGGCTCTCTATTGACAAATGCATGGTGGTGGCAATTTTATGAGGACGTACTTCTAAATCCATTAAACTTTACTGAATTTTTTTATGTTAAGAGTTGACGGTTCGCATGGATTTCAGCGTTCGCCGCCCTATCTATCTCTGAAAGTGAGATGCCCAGTGTTAATAGATAAAGGAATGAATTGTGGTGGTGGGAATTAAGGAGTGGACTGGAAAGGTGAAGGAAAAGGATATGGGCTTACATGCTGCTCTTTCACGCCAAATTTATTTGGGGGTCTGGTATTTTTTTCCCGTTGCCAATGGGCCCAATTCGGGTTGTAGCATGCTAGACTCACACATTAAACAAAAAATAAAATTGTTTACATCAAATCGGAAAAGGCAATCGAAAAAATGATTAACAAAGTGCCGATACGATGAGGTTAGAACATTTAAGATTAACTAGCCAAAACATCTAAAAACATCATACAAATGTGAAAAGTTTCATTCATTAGGATTTATGATATAATGAGAATCTACTGTGAATATAATACAGTGGAACATTGTGTCGATCATAAGCGTAGCCAGTTTATTTTAATAAATATTTTGTCAACCTATAAAAACATGTAGGAATAAAACATAGGAATAAGTAGTCAAATACTAGATTTTAGTATGTTACGAATTCGCATTGGTCAATGTTCGCCACCATTTTGACTAATTTTCTTTTTATTGTTGTTTCTGTGAGTTGTTCATTAAAACATATAATTGAATAATCGTATTATCTCTTTAATAAGTCTATATTTTTTTACGAATGCTTATCGTCCAATTAGTTGGAAACTTGTACGGATAATAAAGTGATACCAAACTCTAGTTTAACTCGACTACGATACCTTGTTAGTTCTGAATATTTAGCGATCGATTTGGCCGCTAGTTGGGCAGGTAGTTGTTTTAGAGTACTAATCGTAATATCATACCACATTTATATTATAACGATATTATTTTGCCAATAAAAATTTGAAAAAAACGTATTTTAATTGGTCGAGTACTTCTTGAGATAAGCACGTTCAACAAACAAATACTTGCACAGCGCATTAGCAGAGCCTCTGAGAATGTTCATGGGCGGTGGTGATCGCTTACCATCAGGCGACCCTCCAGCTTAGTTCCCCGCTTAGATATAAAATAAAACAAATAAACAATGAAATTATTTTCAACAAATCTAAACCACCTTCAAATTGTCAGAGCTAGATTAAATAGGATCACACGGAAGGCACCAGCTTTCGAATAAAAAAGAATTACCAAAATCGATTCAACTAGTAAAAAGTTATGACGTAACAAGCACAAAAAATGCAGTAGAATTGAGAACCTCCTCCTTTTATTGAAGTCGTTTAAGAAACACTTCTATTTTGTATTTTTAGTATAGACTCTGAACTTCTTTTGTATGTTATTAATAACTTCACGAATAAAACATAATAGAAGAATCGATCAGGCGGTCACAATATGAACATATGTTTCTGTCAGGTTGTGTATAGCCATGATCAATAGCCGTAGACTGCCGAAAGCAGACAATAGCTACACCTATTTCATGTCAGAATCTACATTATTTTGTAATATGGTTTCTGTACTATTATGTGCTGTAAGCTTTATATTTCACCTGGAAATATTCAACGAAAATGGACTCTCAGTTTCCATCACAATAATGGAAATACATATCAAATAGTTTTTTAATTAAAATTTTATTATTACGAAATGTGTATTAAACATTCCTTTATATCCGTATTAAGCAATTAAAATAATTGAAGTAATAAATGAATCCAGAGCGTACAACTGCATGTTTACAAAACATATGTTTAATGTCATCGTTTTACGCGACTTGAATTCTCATTAAAATGTTAGTCGAAATTTTATTGCTTTCGAGCGATCGCAAGGAGTCGGCACGGAGGAAATTACATCTCTAATCAGCTTATTCCAAACGAGTGACATCTGACAGAAACGATGCGCGACTCGCATATTGTATTGTGGCGACCAATATTGTTCTATCATTTCATAAAAAGGGTCGGACGGGTATGACATTGAATTGATACTCGCCTTTCAATTCGCGGTTCGTTTAAAATGTGCTTGCTTTGTTCAATGTTGTTTTTTAGATAGAGAGCTGATAGACTGACACGTCTCAATGGGGAATACTCTGAACAGCGTTTTTCAGAATATTAACCACCGACAGAAGTCATAAGGAAATGTGGATCTAGTGAGCCTCTCTCGCATACAAGTTCTGAGAAATATTTCGTCTTCTTTTATAATGTTCCTGAAGGTAACGTTACGCTAGATAATTACGAAAAACCCTTTGACAGTTACAATTAGTCTCAGTTTTCCGTACCTAAATTTGTATCAGGCCCAAAAGCCTTGAAAAATGTAAGTTCACGGCATTAAAAAGTAATTCAAGTAAACATTATGAATTTTAATTAAGTAGCAACGATTTCAAAGAACGCCACTCGCTTTGAGGTCTCTGCTGAGCCTGCTCCGGAGTCTTAATTAGTGTTAATCTTAAGATAATAAGCCACGTGTTTTAGCCACTAATTGGTGTAAATTGAAAAAGTCAGGAATTCGTTGAATTAATTCCACGAGTTTCGACATCGGATTATGAACAAAGGCACTCATTAACTTGCTTGTAAACTCCATTAGGATATTTAACTGAGCATCTTTTTATGATCGCGCCGTAATTATACTTTGAAAACAATTCAATTTCGATGCGATGTTTATTTCGAATTCGAAAATGGAGTAAATGGAGTACTAAATATTCGCTCAAATAATTGTGTTGGAATATTTCTATGCGTATATGCTTTGTAAATTAAGAAGAAATTGGTTTAGGTATTAAAATAAGCAGAAGGTTTTGGTGCCTTAATAAGGTAAATATCTGTCAAGACGTGACATATAAACGTTTTGATTAATAAACATAACATAATGTAAATACAAATCAATAAAAATATAAAAATTATTGTCTCATAATCAAAATAACAAAAAAATAATAATTAATAGCATTTTAGTCAAGTTTTTGTTTTTGCTAACAGAAAAACACGAAGTATACCAATCTGCATTGATTGTACAACCGGCTCAGCATTCCGATATTCCGAGCACAACAAAAATCCCTATCTGTCCATCAGCGTACTGAATGTTCTGGAATATTCTGGAAATTGTTGTGTCGTGTGAACTCAACATTAGAAACAAAGGTATAGACGCGGTTGATGGAGCGTGAACTGATAGAATGGGTCCAACCTTGCACGGGGATAAAACCGTCCTCAGACATAACGCGCAATTTGCTCTAACGTTTATCGCGATCGTTTTGAAACCTGCACAGGGTAATATGTCGCAATTTTCATAATGCTGCACGACTTTAAATTGTTATACATGTACATGTGAATTATATACGAGGAAATTTCCCTGGAAATGACTTAAATTTTTAGTTGGTTGCTTGCTTTCTTTGGTTTGTTAGGTATGATATAAATATGTTCTTCAATTATTTTTGAAGTGAAACTTCTTTAGAATCGTTGTGATTTCAAACCTGATGCAACGGAAAAACGACAGGTAAGGGACACCAATACACAAATGTATAAATGAAGCCGGGAAAGAATGAGACAGAAATATACATACCATTTTATATTTTATATATATTCATCTCGTTCTTTTGTAGATTTACTGAAGTTTCTATCGTGCGTGAATCGCACACACACCTTTTTTTTATAAATACGTGAAATGATTTAAATGAAAATATAATCACACGAGTCAATATATATTAATCAAAAACACAATATCGCCAAGTCGGTATGCTTGTATCAATTTCAAAGAAAAAGCAGATCAATTCAAGCCAATATTTTCATTTCAATTTGCAATTATAATCAAGATTTATAATTAAAATCCTTTGTCGACGTGTCGATACAAAAACTTATTGATGTTCATTGAACAGAAATAAATTGGTGAGTGATAAAATAAATTTGATGTTAATTAATCGTTATTGTTTTTTCGTTTCGTGAATTTTAATTGCGAATATAATATGTTTGTTGGAAATAATAACCACACAGAGAAAAATACATTTACTTGGGTAATTGTGTATGCAACAATGTTTTTCAAGAAAACTATGAGTTTTAGTGAGTACTAGTTACTGCCCGCAGCTGTGCACGCGTTAAATTTGGACTAGTTTAATAGATGTTATTCCTTATATATTACCTTCAGTATTCAGTTCAACTGCATCATTTTGGATTATTTGATGTTTCTAATTTACTATAACGATACGGTATCACATTATCGTATGAATTTCATAGTAGCATTAACTTTTTATCGCTCCAGAATGACACTCAGTGTCTCCTATAACTTCAAATGCCTTATTGATAAGGACTTGAAAAAAAAAATTCGACGAAACACGTGGTTTTTCAATTTTAATGATACCTACAGCACCGTCTGCACAGGAAACCTTCACTAAAGACGTCCAACCACACAGCATTGTGTACCTTTTGCACTGAAGCCTCTCGAAGTTAATGATTAGAAATATTGGAAAAGAATTTATATATGAACATTGTGAAATACTCTATCATATTTGAATATTGTAAATAAATTCATATTAAAAAATCATACATTTGGGTTGGTGGATCTTTGGGTTTGTGGCACATGACTATAAATTGCGAAGTAATAATTATAAACTTAGGTTATCTATTCTTTACATATCACAGTTCAATCAGGACAATTTTCATTGAAATAAAAAAAAGATCTATGACGAAATAGTAGATGTAATGAGGCGATGACATAATAAGCTTGACTAAGTAATTGAAGAAATAGAATTTTGCACTTGTATATCCTTGTCGTCTATAGTCTTTTTAGTATAGAGCAAGGAAACAACGACTACGTTGAGTTACATAGTTTAATTAAGATTTCAATAATATATTAAAAATGGTCTCAACAATGGTAGGGTAACTAATCTAGAGAATTTTAGTGTAAAAAGCCCACTGTAAACACATGGAACGAAGTACCTGCATATAATCTTAAATAAACTAAATAATAAATAATAATACTAATAAACTTACTATATATTAACGACAAATCGTATGCATGTGGTCAAACATTGTTATTCAAATATAATCAACCTGCAAGCCATGTGATAGCAAATAACGAAATTTAGAATTAAATATTTTCATTGTTACGCTGTTGATAAAGTTCCGTGTGTCGGTGCATTTTCAATCAGATTGATATTTCAAAGGGGATTAAAATTTTAACGAGTGTTACAGTCACAGGTTACGCCTCGCTTTGTGCGGGTTACCTTTGTTAAAAATCGGTGAAGGACGTTGGCATTAACAAAGACTTTCAATTAATAATTTTTAATCTGTATATGTACCTACCAATTATACTATAAAAATTATACTGTCAAAACCACGTTTCTAAAGTAATAAGTACGTATCTTTCAATTAAATTGTATTATTTTTATTATATATGAAGTATTGTATATTGCTAACGAGAACCATAAAGTTATTTACTTGAGGAATTACTACAGAGAGGAATTGAATAAAAATAACGTTTTAAAAACAATAAAATACTTTTTAATTTACATCGACTAAACTGTGTCACGTTACTGGCAATCGTAATCAGAATATTAAGATAAAATCATGAAATTATGTGTATAATGTATGTTTATTTTTGTTGTTTATATATAAAGTCTTTTTTGCACACTGCACAGTTGTATACAAAAAAATACACAAAAACTTTCATCGTACAAATTGGCGGCTCATCGCTTTGAAGCGATTGTTCTGTCACCGATCGTTGATAAATATACAAAGTTTTAATTAAGTCTGTCTATTCAAAGTGGGTCAAAATCTAGTCTAAAAGAATCGGTCACATGCAAACCTGCAGGCTTCTACAGGTGAAGCTAATAAAAACAAGTAAAACAATTATTATACGTCCTTTTTCCGTCGGCAATTTTTCGGTACCTGTAATACAGATTATTATCTAGTACGGGACCAACGTTTTGTTTATATGTGTTTATTGTATGGTTGAGAAATAAACTTATTTTATTTATTTATTCATTTATTTATAGGCATATACGTACGCATTCGAATAGTGTTAAATGCTTTTTTATAAAGAGAGGTATAACAACATCTTTGCTATCTTTTCTTCCAAACACAACAGCTTCAACTGTAGCAGAACCACTAATTAAAAATGTACAAGTATAAACGAACGCATTTAGAATTCATTAATATTCCATGCCAGAGGTAGTAAGTCGTTACGGCATGTTTTTAAAAAGCGCAATGACGTGCTAAATATAGGACTTTATAAATTTAAAAAACTCATTCGTTTAAAGGCTTTAGCTTAATTATAATCAGCAAAGTTCGTTAGTAGGCGTGCGCTCTTTCTATCCAATTACCTCACGTGGATTTATTCGTCGCTGAGCAAATAATACGGGTGAGTTTTACTGAAAACCGTTCGATACTTTTACATAGTTCGAATATGGTTTTAATAGATTATGTAATAAATTCTACAATGATGGTTAAAAAGCTCTTCCATCAATCATAAGTTTGGTTTAACAGGATGGTTTTACAGCAATGTAATATATTTAATCATTGTTATCTATGTGTGTAATGCGAAAGCTACATAATGTCTAGTATTGTTCAAAAGAATTCTAAAATATAACATGTATAGAATAACTAGCTGCGCTCCGTCATTTCACCCGCGTAAGTCCGTATCCCGTAGGAATATCGGGATAAAAAGTTGCCTGTATATTATTCCAGTTGTCCAGCTATCTACGTACCAAATTTCATTGCAATCGGTTTAGCAGTTTCTGCGTAAAAGAGTAACAAAATACACATTCACGTACATCCATCCTCACAAACTTTTGCATTTATATTATTAGTTTAGTAGGATAGGATAGGATACTGTTTTGTATTAATCATTCCAAATACACGCTATTTAAAACGACTTAAAATCCGAAATTCGCAAGCAACCTGGAGTTACTAAAGTGAGCTTCCATCAGCTGCCAGATCTCGTTAACATAATACCTCGGTTGCATAATTATGATTTTTATCGGTTTAAAGTATATAAATAATTTATGCTAATGACACTTCGCCGAATCCTCTATTTGAGTAGCATTGATTGAAGCTTCGTTTATTCAGTCAAATGTTCAATCAAATATTGAATTTAAAAATAGTTGCAACAACTCAAGCGTACTTCAATTATATTGCACGTGCGTGTATGTTAGTTATAATTGCCCTCATTCTGTTAATGATGAAAATTTCAATGCCAAGTGCTATTCTATCCCGAATATATTTATATGTGAAAGATTTTTTAGACAATTTTTTGGAACAGTGGATGAAGGAGTATGAAATTTGGCACACTTATACTTTATAGGCAGAAGGATTGCAGAATAGTGATATCATTTTAATAATGCTAATGTTAAAACTTTGACTCTACAATATAAACTTCTGAAGCATATAAATATTTCTACTAAAACGCGTGAGAATTGTACGTATAAGAATATTTTATAAATTACAACTCCCTATTGCTAGCACAACTATAAGTTTGAGTAAAATCTTATTTAACAAAGCATTGTGTAGACTTTCTCAAGTTTATTAAAATGAGAATAAACTATTGTATACGCGAACATTTATTTCAGCTTTTATAATACCAGCTTCGTCTTAGACAATATTAGAACTTACGGGATAACAGTATGAAACTGAGCTTTAAAACATATTATATAAAAGGGTAATGGAATAACTTTGGAGCGTGAGGTCAGCTCGTTTGAGATTATAGAACAAAGTATGTGTAAAATGCATCCTCGCCCAAGTGAGAACGGCTTCCACTATACGTTTTCAACCGACTTCAAACAAGAAGGTTATCAATTCGACTATAATAATTATGTACCTACCATGTAGTCTCATTTAAATTTGTTCTAGTTCTAAAAAGTTTGAAGGCGGTTAAATTTTTTTATTTAGTTTTCCTTATTATTTTACCGATTTTATTACTCAAGTACCATGTCAACCAATTTTACCGATAGCAGGCGAACCTTTATTATATTTGTTACGGACTGCTGATAATTTTGCGACTGAAAACCAAAACACATTCTCTTTGAAATTTTACATAATCTATATAATGCAAACTTATAAAATAGAAGTATATATTCCCAATCATAAAATCTATGATATTTCTTGAAACTAATTCAAGCCATTCATGGTACTGGGTCGACAAGTTAAATATAAATATAGAATTGCTCTCCATTCCTCTGATACATTCAGATTAAAATATTTTCAAGAAAATTTTATACAAGCAATATTAAATAACCTAGATTGAAGTGAAATTATATCCACTGACCTTTTATGTATTCTGCAGACCTGTATTCACTGCAATATCTGGACATTGAAAATATTTTAAAGAAGATGAGATTGTATTTTAAACAGATAAGCAACGACTAAAATGTACGAGAGTATATTCTAGACTTTATTTTCATTCAGAGAGTTGAAATTTTATTAGAGACAGTTTTAGATTTCTAATTAGTTTTAGTCAGTATTGCTAAGAATTAAATATGGTGAAATATTCACTATCCAACTATAAATAATATTTCGTATTATTTACGTGATATGGCAATTAATAAATTGAATTAATTTACGTGAACTGGCATGTCCAAAAGTTCGAGTTTATGTGACATCTGCTAACCCGCACTTGTCCAGTATGGTGGAGTATGGCCTGAATCCTCAGAGAAGGCCCGTGTCCCTGCAGCGGGAACATGTATATGTGAGTACAACAAATATCATACGATGAGAATGCATATTGCATGGACGATTAAAGTGAAGTCCCGAGTCCCCTTATGGGGTATGGGGCAGATATTCATCTGTTTCACTGATCGATTTTCTTTAGGAACAAGTTGATGATGAGCCTTCTGTTTCCTTCCAGACCGAGATAATTTTGTGCGTCCCCACCAGGAATCAAAACCAGAACCCTTCGGTTCTACACTCACGCATTTACCACACCAAGGAGGCGGAGACTGTTCAAAATCGGTGATCTAGAATATTGATATACCTATTTCCTACCAATCAATCTCAACTTCAGATTTCTAACTTACAACAAACCCACAACGCATAGTTAGGTATTAAACGTCTACATTTGTGATCTGAAAAACGACCAACTAAATCGTTTTACGTAGCAGTTACAAACAACTGCGATAGTCGAATACAGTGTAAATATTTGCAGAGAGTATACGCCGAGTTCCAAATTGTTTGGCTTGACGCTATGAAAATTGTGAATGTGAAATTTTCGCCAAATAAGTTGAAAGTTGTCTCTGCGACGCTCGAGCTTACCGCAAACGTGAATAGACAACTTCCTGCACTGAAAACGCTACCTATATTTCATCGACTATTCACAATGTTGCATTTGTTACTGACTCTGAGATCAGGATAAATGGTATTGAAAAGTGTCGATGTTTGTTTTCTGCCGTGTTAGAAAATCCGAAAGGGATCGTTAATACAGATGTATTTCGAAAATAGTTTACGGTTTAATAATATAGCGAGTAAGGCTGAAAATACACTAAGTATTTGGGTTTTTAACACTAAACTTTAATCAAACTTTGTTATTTATTTGATTATAAAAGACCGTGATTGATCATGCTTCATCAATAAATGATTACTCCTACCTAACGTCCGTAACATCATGTGTTAAAATTATATCAAGTCTTTTTAAAATACCTTTATTAATTGAGAACGTGTAATGGTATGATAATAACAAATCAATGGTCAGACTAATAAATTCTGAGACGCAAACATTGTAATTTATTATGGAGAAAAACTCCTTATATCACGGCACTGTCAGCATGCAATCCGACCATTTATAATGCTTTAACACTACAGCGTCATTTAGTAGAAATTATGCACTTTAAGTTTAAAAAAACATCGGCTTTCGAGTAAAGTGATATTATAGTTTATAACGAATATTACATGAACAAAGAATGTGGTGTGGTAATAAAGTTATTTCGTATAACTTGTTACAATTTATATGTTCAATGTTTAAATAAGTTATTATTAAGATTCATCGTATTCTTACTACAATATTTAGTATGTAGGTCTCTGTTCCATGGTGAGAAAATGTTCTCATTTATTTCTTATTATAAATAAATAAACAAGACTTCATTTCATTCTACTTCATATCAAACGCGCAAAAGAAGATAATTAATTAATTAATAATGTATTAGAACATATCTGGATGTGATTATCAGACTGCTCTATTTGTTACCTTCTTTCGTAAGTCCAAAAGGGAAACGAAGGACTGTGATTGACATAAGTCATGTAACATTACTACCAGTATATTTCAGAATAAAAAGCCTTCGATACAGGCATAGTCTTCTTGTTCACACGAGTCAAAACTAGCTGCCGAATCCACTTTATTCATCATTGATTTAGCAGTAGACCTTACTAAATGGCAAAAATAATAACTAAACTATACTTGAGAGTGATTAAGTTTAATAAAACATGAAGTAGGTACAAATTAACATTCTCTTCGCAATATATAGGAGACTACTAAACATAACCATATTTAGTGATAACCACTTTCCGATATTTATTTATTAAAATAACCTCAAGTCCTGAGCTCTCCATGTACAAACAACAAAAACAAAGTAACGTAATTATTACACCTACATCAGCAAACATTGAAACAAATTATATAAAAATAATTTATTAATAATCTGCTGTCCTCATTTGTTTAAAAAAGCCCGGTCAATAGCATATATAGGCTTTTGGGTAATTGTAACAAGTGATTAATTACATTGCAGGCACACCTGCACGCGATGTTACATGTATTATCCCGCCATCAATTTATGATCAAGACTGAAATAGCTACTGGTAAGCGTTGTGAGATGTAATGTGGAAAACAGATAATTGAATTTGTTAATTCTAATGCTAAATTGCTGTAATCTGTAGATGGAAATTTAATTCAGATTTATGTATCGATGATAATTTAGTTTTCTAACAATAGAAGACTTCAGTAGTAGGTAATTATTAGTTAATATTTTTATGTATTTTATTTAGTTTTCGCAATTTAAAGATAAAAGGTTAGAATAAATGTAAGGTTTATACGGACGCAAATTGCCTAATCACTACACTCGATGTCCTTTAGAATTCAACAATCAGGCACTATAGTTTCTTGCGAACACTTGTAGGTCACGCAAATTTTTAGCAAATTCAAACACAAGCACAGCTGACATGCCTCGCCTGTGACGTCAACAACGCTTTGGCTCTGTTATGCATATTCCACTTTATCTTTAAAAAATGGTGAGCCTTAACAAACCTCCACATTGTACACATTATTAGCATCACAAAAGTATCGCCATCATTGCAGAATTTCAAAAGCAAATCAACCATTACCCACGTCCGACACCATGAATAATGGATGGCTACCCGTGGCTCAGCTTAGTGTCAATGAGATCACGCGCTGCGCCCGCCATATTGGATTATTTCGAATAAATGACAAAAATTGTTACCGATAAAGCAAAGCCGTCGGCGGCGTCCATTTCCAGATAAACTCGCTAAATCACCTTTCAGACGAAATAGGATTTTTCCGTATTCATTAACACGCCGTCTAAAATTCTCTAAAACAGAATCGTATAGGTAATTATGGTAAAAAGATTTTTCGAATGTCCCGCGGCAACACAGGTAAACATCGCTTCGCATTTTCCCTTGTAATTGAATAACGACCTCCACCGGTTCGGCGGATGCTCGGAAAAATAATTCTGTTATCCTGCGATCTCTTTCCGCCTCCTTTTTCCTTTCGATAAATAATTTTCGCTGTGTTTACTTAAGTTTTATAAAGTCGGAGATCGACGTTTGAATTAAATCGCTATTTAGCGTAAATGTTTATACATTGATTTAATACAATAAATAAAAAACTTAAAATGTTTATCAGCTTTGTTTATTTTTCAATTTCACTTTTAATTATACATGAATGCATTCGTTATTTCTTAGAAAACTGCATTTAATAGAAATAGTAAAGAAATTCTCATCTAATTACGAAGTATCATCGCGTTTTTTTTATTTTACATTTTATTATGAAAACTAAGGCCTGGGTTTCGCTGACTGAAATAAAATTGCTACCAATTAGGGAAAACAAGGTAGCCGTGCCTTCGGATTAATAACCTTAATTAACGGCTAAGGAGCTAAGGGCTCGTTAAAAGCGTCGTGAGCTGTTACGATGTCAGTAAACTGTAATCGTCCTTTTCTCCTGAAATTCTATTTTCAGCTGTTTACATAGGCCTATATATGTGCTATCGATGATTTAAGTAGCTACTTTATTGTATTCCTCATTATGTTTGTGTGTAAAATCTAATGTACGCAATTAGTTATATAAGACGAAACTTTTGTATTTTTGTATGTTTGTAATGTTTTCACGAAAAACCACTGGACCGATTGCAAATATTTTTTCACTAACGCAAGCTGCAACTTTACTGAGAGACAAATGCTATGTATTACGTACCACCATATGTACCACAGGCGAAGACGCGGCAGTCAGCTAGTAAATAATAAGATTCTAGAAAAAATTTTTCCCTATTAAGTTTATTAAAAAAATCATAATTACATGTTATTAGATCCATGTCTTTTTCGATGCAAGAGATTCCGAAAAATTAACGTAATTCACCATTATATAATGAAGACTTAAAAAGCCATTGCACTACTGGAATTCCCTGGAGACGATTGACGTAACCGTGCGATCCGCCGACTCAGAGATGTCGTAGAGGCCGTTACCATATCTTCCCAGTAAAATATTGCTATTGATTATATACAAATATGAGTTATCTTGCAGAATACACACTATATACTAAGTATACAGCCAACTTTCATAAGCTGAATACATTTTGATATTGAGATAATGAGTATAGGTTATCTGTGGTATAGGTAACTTGGAATGGGAAAAATGCACGTTAAATTATATGGGTTTTAGATAATCATCACTACATATTTTTTCCACTGCAGGGAGACAGGCCTCCCATGAGGGATCAGGTCGATCTTTTGATTCATGGTTTCCTCACGCTGTTTTCCTTCACCATTTTAAGCAGTGGTCATGTGGATAATGCGTAGATAAATTGAAAAATCAATTTACTTCCTGCATACTCGCCTGGTCTCGAGCCCCGACTTTTAGGTTTAAGTCAGAGGTTCTCACTACTGAACCACCACAGCTTCATATATGAGTTATGAGTTTTAGATACGAAAACTCAATTCATTAATCAAATAATTTACTAGGTACGGGCAAAAAAAAATTATAACGGCGTAAAAAATCAAAAAGAAAATAAAACGTTTCACATTGCAAAAAAACACACACATAATTATTAAGCTAGGGATCAAAGTCGTAAAAATAAATGATCGTTTTATACCGTCGATGATGTCAATTTTATGGTGTGACAAATTTAGTAGCCTGTGACGTCACAGCATTCAATATCTCGATAAAATTAAATACTTGATAAACTTTTAATCATTATTAATGTATCCTTAATAACTTATCTGTTCAATCTAACTAGTTGTTTATAATCAAAAAAAGTAAAAATTTGGTATATTATACTGTTTATATTATTCTGCTTTTTAAACCTATATTAACAACCATTTAAAGTATTTCGTTAAATGCATTCTGATTTTACGTAACTGTGTTAAAACATACAAAAAATTTCGATCAAAACTTACTCTTCTTCATAGATAACTATTATAAATGCATATATTTTCTTTCTTACATTTTCTTTTGTCTGCTTTTTATGATGGTAAGCGATGGCCACCGCACATGAACATTTTCAAAAATTTTCTAAAAAAGGACTGACGACTGGAAAGAAGGAATGGACTAGGAAAGGTAAAGAAAAGAAAACGGCTTCCCGGTCCCTTCACTCACTATTCGAAACACAGTAGCATGCTGCTGTTTCACGGCGGTCTTCTGTGGGGGTGTGCTTCTCCGGTGGGATCCGGCCCAATTCCTGCCGAAGCGTGCTCGACTCCCACGTACAATATTTTTAGATACGATATAATAAAAAGATATTCATAGATGTTTTAACACTGGCTAATAACACATGACATGATATATGTGTATAATTTGGGAATAATACGGTCTAGTCCAAGAAAATCGGTAGGGTAAATGCGAATTTGAGATTAAAACTTGAATTTTTGATATAATTTACTTTGAGGCATCTAAAAACGAACTGTGCAAGTTTTTTTTAAATTCACCCCCGAGAAGGGGTGAAAAAAAATAAATAAAGTCGTTTTTTTGAAATTTTGGCGAAACCGTAAGTGTTAGAAAAAAAAGTTTTAAATAAAATTTGTAGAGCGTAAAATTTTACACAAAAATGTTTCTATGACTTTTTTTCCTAAAATTGAAATTAACTGAGATAGGGTAGTTAGAAGCTAGGGGATTATAACTGCAACTTTAAAAAATCATAACTTATTGAAAAATTGATAAAACTCGTATATTTTTTTTTAATTACTTATATAATTATAAACTTTATCCTAGAGAAAATTTTTTTTTTTTCAATTGTTTATAACATATATACATACATATATATATATACATTACATTAATATTTAATACATTAGTTTTTCAAAAAATTGACCATACGCATTGAAATTTAATTTTTACCTGTTATTTTCAAGCAGGTATAAAATAATTTACCTGGTGAAAGATATTGTGGGGCGGCGACTTTGCTTTTAATACCGGATTTGGTACCTTATGCGCATGCGCCAGTTGTTCTCAATGGGCCTCTGTCTGTGTGGTTTTGAACATGTGATAGTTTCTATATGTAGAGTGCAATCTGATCATATACGACTTTTACTGACGCAAAATATTTTGGAGAGTATTTAGAAATCATAAGATAAAGAAAGATTGGCAAA
>NC_052113.1:4970113-5014350 GCF_012273895.1 Zerene cesonia | reverse complement strand
TTGGTTACTTGATACACGATGTGAACGCTGCGCCTTCCGAATGAACACCGACTCGCAGCGTTGAACGTGATGGTTTATGTAGTCGACCGGCTGGCGATTCCTAGAAATCGGCAGTTTGAATTTTGCGAAATGAGTCCCCATGGCGCCCAAAGGATGGTGCCATATATCTAATGAATTAAACCCCACACAGTCGTTTTATTTTATTTAGTTTTTTTTTTACTTTTAACATGAATAATTACCGAATAATTAAAATCCGGTAGTAAAAGCAAAGTCGCCGCCCCACAATATCTTTCACCAGGTAAATTATTTTATACCCGCTTGAAATACTAATGTATTAAATAAATATATATATATATATATTTATATATATATATATATATATATATATATTTCTTTTTTTTTATCGGTTTAACTTGATTTAATTTGAAAATAAAAATTTCAATTTGTTATAATTTTGTTATAAACAATTGAAAAAAAAAAAATTCTCTAGGATCAAAGTTTATAATCATATAAGTAATTAAAAAAAATATACGAGTTTTATCAATTTTTCAATAAGTTATGATTTTTTAAAGTTGCAGTTATCATCCCCTAGCTTCTAACTACCCTATCTCAGTTAATTTCAATTTTAGGAAAAAAAGTCATAGAAACATTTTTGTGTAAAATTTTACGCTCTACAAATTTTATTTAAAACTTTTTTTTCTAACACATACGGTTTCGCCAAAATTTCAAAAAAACGACTTCATTTTTTTTTTTTCACCCCTTCTCGGGGGTGAATTTAAAAAAAACTTGCACAGTTCGTTTTTAGATTCCTCAAAGTAAATTATATCAAAAATTCAAGTTTTAATCTCAAATTCACATTTACCCTACCCATTTTCTTGGACTAGTCGGTCTCTCCGAATCTCAAATATTTATTATCTTTGTTCATGGAACCATCTAATTAAAACATGAAACAACAGTGCAAATCCTAGTAGAAAATACAAAACCCTTTCAGGTGTCTTATAACTTCAGATGTAATGGTGTCTGACAAGTCTAAGCCCCGTACCGATAAAGGTAGATTCTTAGAAAATTCGAACACAAAAATGAACATATAGTTGAAAAATAATTTCAAAATCCCGCAAAATGTTTCATCAAGGCCGTTGACCTTTCATGCACTAAATTCGGGAATACTTTCGCATAGTTCCAACGAGTTTCCGAATCGAAAAGCTAAATCCGCTGCCTGGTCTCACACAATTAATGTTGACTATCTGACAACGAACAAAGTTACACGTTTAATCCAGAAATTCCAGGCCATATAAATGAGTGTAACTGTTGCGCTAAAAGCATTTAATATTCGCGTCATAAAAATTGATATCGCGCTGTAAAACTAACTACCAGCTGAGTGGTAAACGCTCAGTAGCTGTTTAATTCATGCTTCATAGTATATTTTGGGATTTTCATTTCATTACAACTTATGATATTTATATTTACTGTTGAAATTTTATAAAGAGTGGCATTTGTTTATCGATAACGTGTTATTAATTTTTAATTGCGAATTGGTAATTCATGTTATGAAAATCAATAAACAGATATCAATAGGATGTGCTATTTGAAGATTCTAAACGCAATAACTAATAAGCGGATCGCGATATATCAACAACAAAACAGTACACAATAAGAATAATATATAACAAACGATAATTATAGTTTAAAAATAATTCGTTTTGTCAGTCATTTTAGCAGACTTTTGCTGCTGGTACTAATGCTGGTACTAATCTATATTGTTAAAAATTTGATATAAATACGTTATTCCTAAAGGGAATAACTTCAACCAGAGGCTTGTGTCACATTAATTAATAAAAGAGAAACCATTATGAGAAAATGAACGGCGCGTCATAATATTTGCTTACACATGAAATGATGGTAATGACAAATTGTTCATTAATGCGATTTCATTATTTACCGCACGCTGGTTTGCCTCGTTATAAGAGCAGCGAAGATCAGGTTAAATTCATTTGACTATGTCGAACATATGGTTGAGTTATTATTTGTTTTTTTTACATTTTTTATTACATCTAATCTGGGGTGTACTTTTAATACTTATCATTACAGCAAACATTAATTTCTAAATGTGTAATAGTCACATAACATCAAACACAAGGAAATACAATACAATTTTATCTTATGTATATGTTGTTTATTTGTATAACTTGACTGGTAATTTGGCATAAGAAACTGAATAAAAAAAGGAATTTCACTATGACGTGATGGCTGTAAAAAAGATAAGCTAATTTCTTAATTCTTAAATACCTCTCGGCCGAAGTATTCCTGAAAATTTCGTGTTGCACCTAACCTTCTAGAAGTTTTTCAAGTGAAGTAACGAAATCACCCGGCAGGCGCTCAAATTCCCGTTTCGCCAATTTAAAGTCATAACAGAATTTCGATCATGCATTTCGATCAATTGCCGAAGTTAGACAATGCTACAAGTTTGTTTTGTCTACGATTCACTGAAGTACAGACATGGTCTATTTTAGCTAGATTCAAATCGACACGGAGAGTTCTATCTTCGTCTTGAGAATTGCAATGTTAAACTTATATACCTCCTTGTGATATCGATTTATTTAAATTCTTTACCAAAATTGTCTAATGTTTTTAAATTGAGAATCATCGTAACATATAGACGCAATAGCTATAGCGAAGTAGAGGCGATTCCATAAATAAATGAGCATTAAGAACTCTTTAGTTTTCATTCTGTGATAATTTCCATAGCAACATTGTAAAAAGTTTTCGATTTTTGGTACTGAAGTATTCTTTACACTTATAACAATAATTTACCTCGTATTCTATTACACACACAACAATACATCAGTAAATTTACAAGTATTTCATCCAGAAAATCCGTTCGTACAACAATAGAATTTAAACAAAAGATTTATCAAGCAACCGACCCATTTGAGAGTAAGCAAAACAGCTATAAAGTTGCGTTCTACAGCAATTGAAAGGCTTTAAAGCGCGAAGAAGACATTAGTGTTCACATAAAATCGTTCGAATTCAAATAGGGCCGTGTAGAGGATGTGGTCGCGTGATTGAATCGCTTAGCGACATGTCGTTGGGTTCGCCTCAAATTACGCCAATGGGTTTTCGATATACCGCCCATTCGGCTCTCTTAAGTTAGGTGAGATCCCAACCCAAGTCGTAACCGCTACATAATGGCCGCGTGTTTCCATTTAAAAAATACATGTGTTTCTGTAGTAATCTCGCGATAGCAAATGTTGTTTTAGATTCGTATATGGAAGCAATTGTTCAAAGAAATCGATGAACTTTATGAACAATTTTTTAACGTTAATAGAGCAACGCTCAGGCAAATTACATTATAGGTGATATATGAATCAAAAAGTACTTATAAACCATGGCCACTCTAGGTCTGCGATTGGTTTGGAGACGGGTTGCTGCCGAGGTGGTCGCAGATGAGATCTAGTCGACACAACACAGTGGAGTTTAGTCTATATTCCACTATTGCGGTGGGAGTACGACATAACCCTCCTTCAAGCGCTTTTGAATATATGCGCAAAAGCATCCTCAACTATGAAAATAAGAACATAAGTACATTTAGACCAATGCCGTATAACATACAATTTCAAAATCGAAATAAGCGTAAAACCTTTTTATTAAAAAGGCAAGTCTATAATGTAACCTTCATCAATTGTTCATAAATTACCTTCATAAATTCAAATCGTTAAAAACGAACGAGAAAAACAACAAAGAAATTAAAATCAATACGATCACAAACAACTCGGTTATCCTAAATTAATAAAAACATTCCATTCCTCCAGGTAAATGTTAAAGGTCCTTAAGGATATTTTTCTTGAAAAGTTTTTATTGCGTTTGCTATTGCTAGGAATGTCTGCGGAATTTCTGATGGAGTCATCCCCTTTAGACAACTTTTTCATATTTAACATGAACATTTTTAATTGTTAAAGTTTACCAAAACATCTAGAAAAATAGGTATTTTCTATGTAAAAAACAAAACAAACACATTATTATGAAAACTTATGAAATTATCAAATTTCATAATTTTTAATTCTCAGTCCTTCATAATGTGTGGATTCCAATAGTGAAGAACATTTAGGTAATTTATAAGGAAACAATCAGAATTTAAAATTATTTCAAACGTATTATGGTATTCATCATTAATTATTATCAAAACATACTTACATCTTTTTAAGCCGGCACTCAAGCATTCACAAAGCTTTCTGTTTGAATTCAAAATAGATTACTATATTGTGTAGAAGTTAAGACAAAAACAAATAAAAAAAAATAAAAGCCGATAGTCATAAGGCTGTTTTTTTGTATTTAAAATCCATGACGTAAATGGTGTAAAAGTAAAGAGAAACAGAAGAGCTTAATATGTCTTATGAAAGGGTTAATAACTTAATTCGGCCATTATAATTTTCCCGTTTAAAACACGGTTCCCTGCCTTTCGGAGAAGTCGACTACATTTACCTTTGAAGAAGTAAATATTAATGAAAGGTACATCCATGGGTATTTAACACCCGATTAGAGAAAATGCTCGAATAGTTCTATTTAGATACTCAGTGAATCGCTTTCATATACGTATCTTATTTTATTTATTTACACTTAATTGTATCCATGTACAGATACAGAGGCTTGAAATTTAAACTACACGAGCTCATGCAACAGACAGCATATGTCAATAACGCAAAGAGGAAACAAGTAAGAAGTACATAAATACATGAATATAATAAATTATATTATAAACAATTACAATAAAATGTTTTAACATGTTACTAGTATATGTCATATTGATACTGGATTAACCTATAGATTTTTTGAATACAGATTCCATCACATATTTTAGGAAGAGCCCATTCAAATATTTCAGTCACGTTTTGAGAAAACAAAAAATATGAAGCTCTCCAACTAATCGTGTTAGGCAAAGAGACTCGGTCGCAGACGGCTATCATGGCTCTGAAATGTCCGCCAAAGGTTTGGAAAGAGCAATTAATCATTGTTTATAACGGCCGTTGCCAAAATTGAAATAGCCCTAATCATTTCCATCCTCCCAAAGGAAAAGGCTCCATAAGATGAATAACGTGTATTTTGTTACTATACGCGATGTGAAACGTAGGACTTATTAGAATGAGAAGCTTAGATGCAGTTCTCGGAATGGCATTTTCATGATTTTTCCTATAATTTTAACAACATTTGGTTACATTTTGCAAAATCATAAGTTTTGAGTGCAAAAATATATGACAAATGAAATAACGCTTACATAGTCAGTTAATTATGGCAATAACAATTTAGAAAGTCTTATAATATATGTACCGTTTACATAACACCTATAATAAATGAAATCGTATTTTACATAAGTATAAATAAAACAGGAACTGTTTATTAACCGATATTACTAGCTTTTGGTTTAAATATTTGACAGACAAATTGTAAACTGCTGATTCCACTGTCGGTTTTGATGTTGTGGTTGTCAGATATTAAATACAACGCTGAATCTATTTTATTGACTGATATTTATGAGAATTTTGCAATGAACTGTTTTGTAGATTTGCACATAAAGAAAAACATGTATAACAAATATTTTATCTTAAGAAGTATTAATTCATTTTGGTTGGTAATTAGGAGGATCTTAATTATTATTGCCTTAAAAATAAATCAATTAAAATATCAAGTATAACCGAGTCCTAAAAAGCTCATGGAGTTCTAAGCAATCAATAGTATTTTTTTTATATATAAATGACCAATGATACGGAATGGAAATAATTTGTATAAAATAATACGGGTTGTTAAAAACTCGTATATAATTTTTTATGAATGAAATTCAAAAGCATTTATCATAACGAAGTGAAATTACCTTGACATAATTTATCAATACGGTAATAACGGTCGTTTTAGAGACTACGTTCAACTGCCTATCATTTTGGGTTGTGTTCAGGTGAATTCCTATATAATAGGAATAATAAGATTTTAGTGAAAATGTGAAAATTCACAGTTAACATTTATATATCGAATAGGTTATAACTGCTTTTGCCGACTGAATGAAATAATTCTAAAATTCAGTTTTTGTATGAGACACTTGTAACCGAAATATTTCTTATATAGCTTATAAGACTAACTCGTCGCGGCTCCACCCGGGTTGACCTGAATAAAAACAAACTACAATATAGCCACGATGTTTTCTTGTTTCTTGTTTTAAATGGGGATATTTTAATTGGTCCATTAAATTCAGAGATTACCTCCTTCAACGTCACAATTCACAAAGTTAACCACTTTACCCCGTTATAATATTAGTATTTAACTACATCACTATTCAATTTGATTCCTTAATAACGAATAGTAAATAAATAGATACTGATTACAAGTTATGATATCCGGATTATATGTGCACTTCAACGAATTGAACATGCCTTAATATGTCTGAAATCTCAAAAAAAACCCAAGTAATTAAATTATAAGAGCGGCTTTTGTCGTGTATTATGCACAATTATTTGCATTTTTCATACATTACTCTCATAAAACACAGAATACATGTTACATTACAATCTTCTTTTGGAATAGTTAAAGAATTTTCTCATAGTAACGTTACATAACGTATACGATCGAGGATCAACTAAACAGCTGTTCATTAAGTATGTATTATATCTACTTCAAGAGCACAACGCGAGCATCGTTAGATAAATGGGTCCCAATTTGATAATCACGATTCCGTTTCAGATAATATCAAACGACCCCTGTATCCACGAGTGATTTGGTTCAATAAATTCTGGAACAAACATGCGCAAAACATCAACAATTTCAGATACGAGCTTGACGGGAGCGAAATTAATGAAGAGCCCCTGGATTTATTAGGGTCCCGACTAATCGCTGGGTTGAGCTGAACGCAAGGCTTGAAATACTCCCACTTACCTCGACTTTTTCGTTACAGGTATCGAAATGTAATACTTATATTGCGTCTTACAATCCAGTTCCAATTCATTCCAATAATAGTTACATACATTATATATACCGACACTTTTGATCTGAAGTTTCAATTTCATTTACACATAACACACGAGTGTATCAATATATGAATAGATATTAGAACACTTCAAATATATGTATATAATAATTCGACTCGTAATATATTAGACACACGTAAGAATATTCCGATCAATCGTGTAAACTTTAAGATTATCTGAAATTGAATCCAATTGGCATGGTATAAAAAATAAGTGACTTATTAAATTAAGAAACATTATGTAACACGGTGAAGAAACTGCACAGGAAAAACACTCAAAACGGTGGAGGAAAACATCGTGAGGAAACCAACTAAACTCTTCCGAAATGGATTGGTTGATTGCCATTATTATTTTTTGTATAAATTATTTTTTTGTGTATATTCAATAAGTCTGAGAAATTGTCATAAACTATTTTGACAACCCTTTATTGATAAATATGACCAACCTCAAAAATTACTAGAAAAACGAACGTATAGAGCTGGTTGCTCGCATGATGGTAAACTACTACCATCATCTATTAACATTTGCATATTATGTATCTTCAAATACCTTACCTGCTTTTGGAAGAAATAATGGACAGGAAAAGTTTTCGACGGAAATAAGTGAATGAACTGGGAAGGGCTAAAAGAATTTGATTGAAACTATTTCATCCGCGGCTTCAGTAGGGTTTCCTGGGTCAGCTAACACTAATACATTTAACATAAACATAAATAGAATTGGAAATTTAAAGATCAATGCTGCATTACACAAATCCATTGAATATTTAACCACATGGAATTTATAACGTCAGTTTCATTAGCAAATACATGTCGTTGTTGACAAATACTAATAAATGTATAAAATTATAAGCTTCTGTCAATATGACTGGTTGTAATTAATATGTTATTAATGGGCACGAGTGCAATGGCATACATTTATTAAATTATACTTAGCAAGATACTGTGAAAGGTCCAGGTTTAATTGCGGGCAACTGAGCTGGTAGTTCGCCTAATTGTTAGCGATCACCACCGCCTATGAACACTAGCAGAGATAGTGCCTCTACGGATACATTACCCGCTTTCATGGGTTAAAGGGATAAGGAAAGAATTTACGACGGGAAAAAAAGAATAGACTGGGAAAGGCGAGGAAAAGGAAACACAATAGCAAACTATTATTTTACGCCGGTTTTCTGTGGGGGTGTGGTACTTCCCCAGTGCGAGCTGGCCCAATTCGTGCCGAGCGTGCTCAACTCCCACATGAAATCTATCTATAATATTTTATCTCAAAGGATTAATACGATTTTCGCATTGATTATTTTTATACTGCTCAAGCTATTTTTTTTATCATAATTATCATATGTAAAAAAATAGCTTAATATTTTTATCCAATGCGACATTAAAAAACACTTATAGCTAAGACTAGGTAACTAAAAATACTTATAACCTAGCATACATCAACACCCATGCAATGTCAATCAATGGAATCCAAAAGATATGTGTTTTTTCATTAAAAGCATTAATAAGCCAACGAGTTAACGGTGCTTTAGCGAGTAAGTTAGTTCTCGATATTAAAACCAATAAGAGGCGAATGTATTAAAAGAATATGTCATCATCAGTCGCTAAGTTTTATTTTTATTCGTTCGTTTCATAATTCCCCAAAGGTTTTAGCCTTATTAGATAATATTCGTCCATTCTACATTCAATCTGGTGTAATAAAAATATTGTTTCTGATATAAAAAATAAATAAACAAGTTTCGTTCACCAGAAAATGTGCAGGTATCTATATTTGTAAGTATATTTTTACACAAATGATTGCTGTATTGGTCGCATTAACAAGTTTATGGCCGTAACAACCTTTCTGTAAAGCTATGTATCTCAATTTGAATACAGTCTGAACTAACTTTGAATACTAAATAGACGCTTTTAGTTGCAGGTTCTACTTTATCTGTCTGGAGCCCGGATCCCCGGCGTATACAATTTTAAATAGCGTTATGAAGTTTCCCCAAGATTTATGACTAAATTAATTATGCAACAAATTAGAAAGTACGCGTTGAACCTAATTATAAACATTATCTTCATTGGCAGTTTGCATAACGTTATTAAACTTTTTTCTACCAATTCGTCTTAGTTTTAATATGAAAATAGCATAATTTATAAAGGCTGTTTTAGTCAATCATTCTCATACATTATGTTTATTATTTATTCGTGAACGGGTATGAAGAGAAACCATACTCACTGCGCTGTCAAGTCATAAAATACCCAAATGTTTCATAATTATTATTAATAGTTATATCCTTTTATTTCTACTGTTCTGGAATAATTTGATTAATTTATTTATCAGAGACTTGAAACTTCGATTATTTGTTTTACTTTGAATTAATTTAGGGTTAGGACAGTCGAATGTTTACGAGGTTTAGAATTTAGGTCAACCGTAAACTGGTAAGGGAACAAATCCGCTACAGTGGTACAGAAAACAATTATTTGAATCAATTTAAATAAAAACGGTTTTTCACACAATTATCTAGAAATAAAGTAAATAATTACTGAGACTTATATTGAATAAAATTTATTCCACAGTTTTGTTTATTACAAAAATATTAAGATTGCCACAGGTCGATTTTGTTTTTCTATATTTATTAATTGCATATAATATGTAAGTTATACATTATATTGTTGCCTTATGATGGAACTGTATTTTGCAGTTTTATATTTTTTTTAAATAAAAAGTCCTTAACTAATTCACTAATACCATTTTTCATCAAATTTTTTAATTTAATTGCAAAAACTACAGCTGGTTTCACACAATCACAAACAGGTCATCATCATTTAGTTAAAAATAAAAGTATTACAAAGAGAAAGAGAGAGAGATATATATAATTTGAAAATTGTTACAAACCAGTTTCTCTCATAAACCTTTGCAGCATTTTTTTTATTTATTTACCAATAGATAGCTATACTAAGTACTCGTTATAGCCTTGAAATCCCATTTAGCACTGATTTAGTTTTAAAATAATATCAAAGACAAGAATTTTATTTAGAGCTACGAGAGTTAATATTATATTTTGCTGAATAGTAAATAAGTGTAGCCGCCTTATGTAATTCTATAAGTATGTCTTTTTTGTGTCATTGTTGGCAATGGAGCTGGTGGTAGGAGATACCACCGCTCATGAACATTTGGAGAGGATTCAAATTGGTGGCCGACTTCAAATTGGAAAGGGATTAAGAAAGAAGTGACGAGAGGAATAAAGAAAGGGACTGGGAAGGGTAAGAAAAAGGATATGGGTCTATATAACATTGCCACCTGCTCTTCTGTTTGCACAAATAATTCAATATCCTCTACGTAATTTCAAACGTTATAAATAAAACTAAACGAGGTCGGCAAGGTTTCCTATACTATTCTATATTAGGTCAATTGTCAATAACCATATTTGTCAGTATCGGCATGGACGAGATGTCGATAAAGCTTGAGCGCTTTTGAGCTTACTCTAAAACCCATTTATACCACATTTCACTCTGAAATCACGTTCCAAGAAATCTTGTTATCAGTAAATGGACTCATATGGATTTTACGTTTCATTACCGCTGTATATGACTTACAGAAGCTGTATATACTCACAGAAAGCATAAAATAGAAACAAAACTTCATAGAGCATATTAAACTTACTGAACTTATTTGATCTAATTGATAATTTTTTGTATAAGATTTTCTAGAACGCCCGCTAAAATTCTGTTTACTTCACCTTCAATTTCACCTTCAATTAATGTCATAATAAATCAATTATAATTATGCACATAATTCACGCAGCATAAATAAATATAAATTGACCTTTTATTAAAACAGTAACATGATCATATAACCCTTTTAAAAACCTCTTAAAAATAATGCTATTAAGATTATTTACTTGTTCAACGCTTATTGAAATTTCATCTTGAAAACCATAAAATTTGAAACTATGTAATAACAGAAGCTTATTATATTACGTTGTTTTTTAAATATGGTCACGTAAAATATTTGGAAAACATTTAATTGCCTAACTCCGTGGCTAAGAAACTTACATTTCTTCCAGCCTTCTAAGCAAAAAGTATACTATCCTTTAATATTTTTAAGTATGTATGCATCCAGCAAACTGTTTCAATAACAACTTGCGGTCATTCAATTTGTTTGTCTTCGGAAACCGATCGAACTTAGACTGGGAAACTTCGAGCAAATACTTTTCTTTATATCTACGAATAGTTTCCAAGTACTTAATATACTTTCGTAGTTGATAAAACTACAGGTTGGTTAGCATTATTATTAAATTTATATTTCAGTTTGATATTATTATCATATTTTGTCTTAAAACATAATCTGTTGAGAGCCATTTTAGTTAGAAAAGCATTGGCCAATTTTAAATAGAACGGAATCCTCAATCAAACAATCTCAGTAACTAATAGGTTTTATACAGTGGATTTTTTACAGCTTGGTAATAACAGGATTCATAATTAATATATCTATTGAACATTATACAAGTCCAAGGTTTTCTAATATATAGCAATGGGCCAGACGCTGATCACGATTGACCAATTCTCAACTATGATTGGAGAAATCATGAGTCAAATCACGTCTTGTACTACTGAGTAATAACAACATATCTTTAACAAGTATGTACAGATTATACGGTCCGATGAGATTAGATGAAAGATCTTGTTTTTTATTTGCAATAATAATATTATTTTTATTACGTTTTACTATTTACATCATAGAGTATTCACTAGGTAGGCTTATCACAGGACAATGTCTGTCTATTATCTATACTAATATTATAAAGCTGAAGAGTTTGTTTGTTTGAACTAATCTAACTAATCTCAGGAACTACTGGTCCGATTTGATAAATTCTTTCAGTGCTAGATAGCCCATTTATTGAGGAAGGCTATATATGTACCACGAGCGAAGCCGGGGCGGTCCGCTAGTATAAGTAGAAAAAGAAATGACCTAAGAGTGTAATAAAATTCAAAAGAGCTTTAAAATTTTCGTCTGTCTGTCTGTTTGTTTATACCCGCATAAGCAAGTATAAACTTCTAAATTGTTAGAGACATAATTTAAAATAAGACTGTATCTTAAACCTGACAGGGAAAAATCATAAGTTTCTTGCGTAATAAATTAAAGTGCACCATAAAGATTATAAGGCCAGAGCCTCTCAACCAAATTGTATAGTGATTAAGATGATATGAAGATTTTTTTTTTCCAATTTATCTCACCCACTACGTCATATAATAAATATTATAAATAAAAGTACACCATAAAGATTATATCACATCTCTCTCACACACACACACACACACACCCACTATCCCATATGGCAAATATTAAAAATTAAGGTCTATTTTTAGCAGTGGTGGCTCAGTGGTGAGAACCTCGGACTTCAAAATCGATAAGTCGGGGTTCGAGACCAGGCGAGCGTGCAGGGAATAAATTGATTTTTCTATTTATCTATACATATGGATAACATCTCCGCTGCTTAAAACGGTGAAGGTAAACATCGTGAGGAAACCGGTATGTCCAAGAATCAAAAGCTCGACGACATGTGACATATGCTAACCCGCACTTGGCCAGCATAGCGGCCTGAACCCTCATAGGAGGCCTGTGTCCCAGCAGTAGGAACATATATGGATGATGATGATGATGGTCTATCTAAAATTATGTCTTTGTGTGACTATGAAAACGTTAAAAGCATTATAGATTTAACATCTGAATGGTGGTGACCTGGACTATCAGGTATCCATAGCTAATTTTTACATCCAATAATGTAAAAATATTGAGTTATACAACAACTAAATAACTATACAGTTGCATTACGTAGTTTATTTGTGAAGTAGATGTGGATGAAAATAAATGGGTTATTATACATATACATTAATTTATTACACAATAACTCAATTTAAATAAATCCTCGCTGCAACAAAGGGCACTGACGTCACTAAAGGGAGGTGCCACTCCAGATTCTAAAAAAGCACTAAATTACAATAATTTCCAATATGAAATACATGTATTATCACATCAATCAATTGAATCCCACGAAATTAAGGAGTATGGATAAAAGCAAACAAAAAATAAGTAATATGAAATCGCTCTGAAAAGCTTCTTAGTTTTTTGGAATGTTTGTTAACCCTACTAAAATTATAAATGCGAAAGTTTGTAAGGATGTGTGTGTGTGTTTGTTGCTCTTTCACACAAAAACTACTGAACTGATTGCAATGAAATTTGGTACGTAGACAGCTAGATAACTGTAGATAATAAAACGCAAAATTTGAGATGAAAGTGGGAACTAACTCTTAACAATTCATCAAATTCTGAATCTAATTATACCGTTGAATGTAAAATTAAAAATATTAGGACAACATAGTTAACACGACAAATCAGAATAAAAAAATAAATTAATCTACAAATAATTATCTTCAAATATTTTTTTAACGTTCTCGTACATATATACATAAATAAAAATAAATATAAGGTTATAATATGTCCTCATATAGATGTATCAAAAAAGTTATATGTCCTAAATGGAATATTACATAAAAATACTTTTTCATTCAGTTATCGAAACTGACACTAGACGCTAATGGTATCAAAAAACCTCCAGCGGACTGAAGAAAAAATGACAAAGTAATAAATGAATTTCCTTTTCTAGGCATGTCTAGCATATATATATTTTAACTGCAACATATGTGAATTCGATTCTTACTGTGATAATTTAGATATCTTATTTCACCTGGTAACAATCACAATATAAAGCAATAATAATAAATAATCAAAATTAAAAAAGAACATTCCTACGCTGTGCCATTATAGAATTACAAAGATCTACTAATTTAATTTTAATTAATACAAAGACAATAACTGTTCGCAAACAACTTTTCCGATTATTGATTTCGATTCCAGCTTACCGTATGAAATAACTCAACCCATATAATATAATTAGGCCTGCTATTTTCAAATAGTCAACAAATAATAATATAACTCATAAATTGAATTTATCGAAGACGAAAAAGTATGACGAGGGTTTAATATAATATTTAATCATAATTCTGTCATATACAGTCTTATAAAATAGACCACTAATGAAAGCAAATTAAAAACATTATGCTCGACAGATATTGATTAATAGATAACTGTCAATATCAGTGACATCGGCTTATTGAAAAATTGTGATTTTCTGTATTAAGATATTTTAGAGCTACGCTTCGTAGTTACGTACGTAGTATGTAGGTATGGTAAACAATTTATCATCGTGAGCTAAGCCAAGCGAAAGTACGGCTTACGCAGCACCATTCATTTCATGTCATTGACGCAAACTGCTTGGATGCAGATAAGCAATAGAATAACAAGCGAAATATTTGCATTATATTTTAATGATTGTGTATAACTTGAATCTTATTCTAGAACCAATATTTTACCTTGATTATGACGCACCGACTATTTTAAGAATTCAATATTTATTCATTATAATATAGAGCAACAAAAGCATTAGCATAGAAATGTATATAGAATTTACATTGTTAAGAAAGATTGTTCACGTAGATGTTACGAGTATTAATACAAGTAATAATAAGAGATATAGATATAACTAACGAGCAAGTTTTGTAGGTATAATAGAAAATGCTCTAGAAAGAGAGATAATCAAGTTATTCTAAACCATTTATACACTTTTGCGGTAGCCTAACGTTTTACGATATTGACATATATAGTATGGATTGATATGTAAAATCATCTATAAGTCACTTGTAAAAATGATAAGACTGAAATCAAGCTACACATTGCATATCAAAGTCCATACGCGTGAATATACAAAGTCAATTAAAACGTGAATCGTATCGTAAATCAACGTAAAATTACGTTTGAATCGTACCGTAAAATCGTACGCGCGCTACCTGTAGTATTTTCCACCGTTAAACTTTTTACTTGACTCGTTTTTAGTGGCAAAGTTCGATTTTATCCACTCGATTTATGCATGGATTGAATGACGCGATTCAGTTATTTTAGAATTGCAACTGATTTTCGAGTTAAATTGTATGTAGAGTTGAGTGTTAATAAGTTTCTTATAGGACAGTGAATCAGCGAAATCTTTAATTGACTTACATTTTCCGTTTTCATAGGAGTAATTGTTAGATGGATATAAGTACTTAAATCTTATATCTTATATCTTTAAACGAGCAATTCTTGTACATATATATATATATATATATATATATATATATATATATATATATATATATATATATATATATATATATAATTGGAATCTCGGAACCGGCTCCAACGATTTTCATGAAATTTAGTATATATGGGTTTCGGGGGCGATAAATCGATCTAGCAAGGAATCTTTTTTAGGAAATGTCATATTCGTGTTTTATTCGTGTTTTTTTTAACAAATAGGAGGCGTTTGAGTAGTCCTAATTTATTATGACTCTTCCTGACATCTATTGGCGAATAATAATACTATAAATGCGAAAGTTTATGAGGATGGATGCATATGTATGTGTGCGTCTGTTACTTTTTCACGCAAAAACTACTGAACCGATTGCAATGAAATTTGCTTCGTAGATAGCTGGACAACTGAAATAACATATAGGCACTTTTTCTACCGATATTCCTACGGGATACGGACTTACGCGGTTTCAACCGCGGGTCACAGCTAGTGTTTATTATATATGCTATATGTATATTTATATATGTACCATAAAAAACTGCTGCGGTTCCATCCCTTGGGTTAACGCTATGTGTCATATAAATATGTTATTACTAACTAGCTGGTGTCCGCGACTTCATTCGTGTGAACACTGACCTGAACAGATTGGAGGAAGTATACTATTCTTCCTAATTTGTCCAGATTTCGTTGATTTCAGCTTCAAATGCTCCAGATCTCGATTATTAAAAATCGACAGATTTTAGAATTTTAATGTAAAACTTAACATGGAAAATAAAGACTAAATTAATACTTTTTTGGATTAATTTTGTGACTTTATTAAAAAAGTTATGATTGTTTACGTCTGCTGTTTAGTGTGCAATAAATTACTAGTAATTTATTTTTAATAAGTAAACACGCCGTGCAATAGTTTCTATACCACAGTAATACTACGCGAATACATATCCAAGCAATTGTATCATGATGTATTACGTGCTACTACAAAATGAAATATATTATATTAGTATTTCGTCAATGTATCCAACTTAAACATTAATAATCAAATACTTGTATAAATAGCCATTAGCTCACTTTACCTTTCTTAATCATCTTTCACATTTCACAAAGAAAAACTAACTGCACGTCGCCTGAATTAGTTCTAGGTGTGTCTTTTATAGATTGAAAGATAGGATTCATTACGATTTTAATTTAAAAACGCATTTAAGTCGGCGCCGTGAAAATCGTATAAATTCACATAGCAATTAATCGCGAAGCTCAATTAAGGAATGGAATTAGAGTGCAGCCAGTTTCGCCGATACGACTAAGAGCAATGAAGACTTTACCAGCGTTGTTTTAATTGATATCGTACGAGGGCCTTTTATTTAATTCGTTATCAATATAACTGTTGCGAGTCCTTACGCTTAATTGGCTATTACAAAGAAAGAGAAAAAAAATAAAAAAACAACATGTAGGTGTTAGGAACATTTCTCAGTCTACGGTTTATCAAAATTTGGT
Organism: Zerene cesonia; assembly: GCF_012273895.1. Lineage (NCBI taxonomy): Eukaryota > Metazoa > Arthropoda > Insecta > Lepidoptera > Pieridae > Zerene > Zerene cesonia. The sequence continues at coordinate 4,997,688 of NC_052113.1, read as the reverse complement.
GCACGTTTATTTTGAAATATAATGAATGCATATTCATTTATTAATGTTTATTTACGTCGCTTATTGTTATTTAAGATCGAAGAGTGAACAAATTTTCCTATACAAGGAAACTTATAAACAATCGTTTGAAAAGTCTAACTCAATAGAAATTATCTCACATATAGGTACGTAAAAACTATTTTAATTCTAGCAGCAACAGCGAAAATAATCCCATACATCTCTACAAATTAACATTCCACCCCATAAACATTACCTACAACAAATGAAATACCACAGCGGTGTTCCAAAATTCTCTCTCGTCTACAACCGCGCCGCGACTAAGATTGATATCAAACTGTAGTTCCTTCTCCCTTCTGATTTGCTCCCCAAGGAGCATCGCTGACGTAGCCAGGAAAGGGGAGATAAAAAATTGCCTTGCGACTGTGACCGAACGCAGCTGAGCCGGGTACATGTGCATTGCGAGCGCACAATTTGATAAATTATACAGTATACAGTGATGAAATTGCGCTCCAAAAGAAATTACGTACAGCAAATTCGTAGTTGAGTAATGTTTTGTTTGAAGGAATTCTACATTCCTTATCTATGGGATGGTGACGTTTTAATATAAGAAATTTACATTAGTATAAAACAAGAATTATTTCAGAAGCCCACATGTTATGTAATTACCGATTTTTATACATTTCGTTCAACAGTTGAAATCTGAATTAAATATACATAATATGCAGTGAGAAATAAATTTAGACACAAATTATAAGTTTACTGTTAATTTCAAAGTAAACAGAATATATGAATGAATCAAGTAATAACTATGGATCAAATCTTAGTCACCTAGTCACTATTTCCACATATGTATCCAATACACAAAATATACTCGTATATGTCAACATCGTTAAGATTATCTTTTCAATATTGACAATCAATAAGACCGTAGCGCTCATACAAAATCAAACCGATTCATTCAATAGAAACAGACAAATAATGGAAAAACCGGCAATATCCGAAGGGGTGAAGGTACTGAGGTATTCGTGCTTCCTTTATGAGGCACGCTCCCAATTGATTTGCATCGCGAACAAAGCAGATCCCCGCCGGAATTCTGAGCATTCGCTAAGTCTTGCATTAGGAGTCAAGTGAATTAAAGTGCGCTTTGGATTCGCCTTTAATGAAATAGATGTGAATGCTTGAGATATTTAATTTGCGACAACTTTTGATCGCTCGAAATACAATAATTGCGTTGCATTGGTTATCTGACTAAGATATAGACTGATATGACAAGCATTGTATGACTTTTGGGTTCCGTGGGTTAAACGGGACCATATTACGAACTTCGCTATCCGTCTGTCTGCCTATTGACATGTTCCTATACGGTATGTAATGCCAGGCAGCGATTTTGTCTGGATGATACCTATGCATAAAAAATAAAAATGCCTAGTATTATGGCAATTAAATATATGTTTACCAGTTTTTTAAATTGTTCTAAACAGAACATAAAATGATAATTTTTATAGAGAATTTCAAAGAGAAATGAGAAGAGAGAAATTAGCAAGGTCTCGCTAGTTAAATTATTTATTATATTTTATTATATTTATATGTAAGTTACATATTATTTATTTACATTTATTATATTTTTATGTAAGTTAGCTAAACGTAAGGTAACATAAACAAATTCAGCAAGAACTTTATTATTTTGAGTTAAGTTAATAACCTTTATCTTTAAAATTGTTCAATCAATACCGATGGTAGTTGTGATAATATGAGAGATAGACAAGAACTACACTCATATCTTTAGAGTGTGTTCAATCTCTCAATCAAGGGCTTATCATCATCAGTTGACCCGTTTTCTAAGAAATATTTTACTTATTAAAATAACATATGCATTTTTAATTGAATGCATCTTTTTAATCTGTATCATATCGTATCTTTTTTTTTAATCATTTATTTAGAGGGCTTTTAAACTATTGTTTATGTCAGCCCCATTGATCGTATCTTAGAAATAACAATAGTTATATGACGAGTTGAGTTAGATACTATGTAGAAAGTTATTTCGATAATAACGTTAAGTATAACGTTAAATATATACGTTTTGAGGTTATAAATACCTAGACTTTTTTTGTATATTTTATATTTTTCTTATTTTCAGATAAAATATGGAACCGTCGCTGTATCTTTGTTCCCAGAAATGTAAATACAGTTGAAAGGAAAGTAATGTATACAACATTAATAAAAACATTTTGGCATTCTGTACACATTTCTTAAAAGGCGTAGTAGGGTGATACCCCCAATTTGTATGTCTGAGAAACACGTCAAGAAGCATAATAAGGGTCGCGTGGATTTCGCTCCTGTCTAAAACATTCTTCGACAGTAAACAACGTTTGGCTTTCGAAGTACAAACGTAAGGACGGTAAAGAATACGAATTATTATTGCGGAAAGAGGTTATTCCTCTCAATCTATGTGGAGAAGAAATTGAAACATTAGAGTCAATTTAAGAGGATATGATATACAAATTACAAATTACATTTTTAAATTGTAAAACGCTGTTTTCTAGTTCCTTGTTTATTGGATCTAGTTATTGCAGAACCCCAACTTTTTAACCCTTTTGTACAACTAAATTGTATGCGCAATTAAGCTGTCTGCCTCTTGGTTTGTCTTGTGAAACTGCTCTTTTCTTCATGCCTAAACCACTGAACCGATTTGGATGAAACTTAGTACAAATACAGTTTTTGGAACAGTTTTTGGTCAGAAAGTAATTCGGTTCGAAAATAGGATTAGGATATCTTGCCCGGGAAAACCTATAAGGGAATTAATATTGGTTTATATAATATATAGTCAGATGACTATTAGTTTTTGACTTATCTGTAATAATAATGCGTAGTCCCTAAGTATTTTGACAAAAGCAGGAGAATGCCCTGAATATCATAATTTACTATTTATGAATATAGAGGCGAAATTCACGATGTCTTCAATTAAAGACCGAAACGAAAGAAATCTCAGCGTCTATATATATGAGCCATTCAAACGCTTCAAATAAATTACTTATTAGTCGGTATTATAAATAAAATAAAGGTAGGTGGGCATTCGTGTATTATTTAAAAGAAAATAATTAATAAAAAGTATAAAAATAAAAAAATAACAATAAAATAAATCTTTTATTTGCCAGAAGAAACATGATATACATTATTATTACCTTAAAAAATTAAAATAATTTATGGAACACATAAAACACAATACGGAGTTATTTCTGGAGTCTGTGCTTACTCGAGAGACGCATAAATATTCAATATCAAAGTACCTTAGAGAAAAAGTACCATTGATATTCACATAATACAAGAAGATATATAGATTAATTACATAAAGAATTTAAATTCATCGACCAAAACTATGCTGCAGAATTATTATTTGAATATTTTTCATGTCTAAAGAATAAGTGCCTGCGAATGCGTTGCCCGCTTTAAGGGGTAAGAGATAAGGATGGATTGACTACAGGAAAGAAATAATGGACTGGGACGGGTATCGAAACAAAAGGAAACAGGCTTCCAGCTCCCCCACTCGCCGTAGGAGACACAGTAGCATGCTACTATTTCACGCCGGTTTTCTGTGGGGGTGTGGGACTTCCCCGTTGCGAGCTGGTCCAATTCCTGTCACATTAAAATACGTACATTTCTCGAATAATAAGATATCGTTAAAAATATACTTCATTGTTCTTCTTCATAGACTTTATAAGGTAATAATATAATTAAATCCACATAGATGATGTTTACATCCTGTTTACATCTACAATTTCGCCATTTTTACTATTCTTATTTAATGCGGATCGTCTGTAGAAAAATAAAGCTATCATAAATTTTTCTATTCAACATTCTGAGAGGAAATCTCGCGACCTTTGGTTTGATAACAAGTAATATAAAGAACACTCTCTGGACCTTATCTTTTATAGACCTCGTCATAAAGCATATCTGAGCCGGATTGGAGATTAAGCGAAATTTTCAGACAGGTCTTAAATAAAGGAACGGACTTTTATTATTACAATAAAACATACTAATTGCGTACTTATTTGACGAATCGGTGTTTGAAATTATAATTTTACAAAATTAAATATTATGTAATTTATATTCAATGTGAAGAATACACTAGCGAAATATCCTAAACTATTTATTAAGTTGTAGGTAGTAGGTAATATTATCAACATAAATTGTCTTTATTATATCGGGTGCCCTGGGAATAAAGGACAAATTACATAATATTAAATCTATTAACCAACATGATGAATGTGGCATGCATAGTTGTCATACATTTTCAAAGTTTGAATATTTGCCGTAAATAATTGCTTAATATCCAAGTTTGTTACATTTGAAATGGTTTATACAATTCCTACCTATTTATAGTGATGAGTCATTGTTGAGAACAATTGATTAGAAATCTTATTGTGAGAGCAATATTTAGAAATTAGGACAGATTCAGACACAAATTAGACTTGAAAAACTTTGAACTGTATGGGATCACTCTGCCCACGACATCCCTGCGAACTTCTGCTAAGAATCCAAATTGATGTCAGGAATAATGGTGCATCTTGTGAATCTCCTATTTAAGTATATTTTCACGTCTAAAATATGTACGTATTTAAAAAGTTGGCAAATTGCCTGCAACACCAGCAACACCAGAGCTACCATATTAACATCAGGTAACCTATTTACTCCTCGCTTTCCTGCTATAATATTACTTTGACCGCATCCTTGACGCAGAGGTTAATATGTGAGTGAAAAATCGAGTAGTAATTGCAAGTCCAAGGTTGAATATGATGAGAATTAAAAGTATTACTGTCTGAAATACGTCTGCCCCATAATATCTCTCTTTTAACTCCACTTATCAAAACTGTTTGTCTGTGGCTTACCGGTAGTAAGAAAGTTACCTCGTAAAGTCTAGGCAAAAATTATCTTATGGGTTTACTACTCGTAATAGTTAACTACTCTTCGATAATAATTTGATGTTACTACCCATCTAATTAGACAGGCAAGATTTTAGAAAGTCATTTAATGGAACGAATATTTTTTCACAGCGAATAATGTATGCAAAAAGAACGTTTAATTACTTATAAACTTTCACACAGCAGCAATTTTCTAAAATTTATATTTATTCCTAAAATGAAATATAAATTAAACAATCATAACTTAAACAAGAAATACATAAATTCTTTAATTTTCTTGAAGTTTATAGCTTCCAAGAAAATCAAATAATCTTTCATACTATATTCAGGAAAACTATTACAATAACTATAAAATCACTTCCTTAAAACATGTTACTGACTTCATTTAAAGTTCTGAAACAGAATTTCACTACATGCAGCTTAAACTTCGCAAAACACTTCTCTCAGGCTTACAATATGTAGTGAAAATTTCATTTTGCGCTCAACAGTTCCACTTTCATTCCGAATTATGGAAATATTTGGGACCAAATACAATCTTTTAGAAATTAAAAACTTTTAAACGGATTTGAATAGCGATTTATTCCCGACATTAGTTAAGACTTTAATTTTTAATGTTTACTCGCGTAAAATTAAACACAAAGAAATACAATATTATCTTTAAAATATGAATGAAGCTTAGAAAATGGATGGAATGGAAAACACGCACTATTAAATGTAAAATATTTTAAAATTTCATGTTCGAAAATCAATTTTAATACATTATGAGATAAGTTTTATTTAGTTTATTTTAATACTGGTTATATTAAAAATTAACAGACATTTAAACTGAAACCTCGCGAATTTTACTTCAACAATACAAAATCACATTATAAATAGAAAGCTGAAACCGGATGTTACTGACGAAATTCTATAAATATTTTAATTGACATTGGCCTTTTAAACGACCTTTCGATAACGTCAAACTAGTCTCTTCTTTTTTCTGAATTCAATATTGAATTGATTACAAACTGACCTAACAACATTTTTGTTTCAGATAAATTGACAAATAAATACCATAATTCTAGCTATATAACGTAACCTACTTATTGAAATTCGGTTGAAATAACTCGCTCCGCTTATTATATTCAAGCCGCGTGTTGTTTTAACGTTGGTCTAGAGAACTTACGGCAAGTGTGTTTTGGTTTTGACTGGGAAGTTGTTATTTGTGTTTAACTAAATTGTACGGGAACAAAACGCGGTGAATTATTAACAGAACAGCGTGCATGCTGGTATTAGAGTCAGATGTCAACACCACGTTTTGATTATATAAAAAATCGTACAAAACTGCGTGAACGTGAAAACTTTATGTGAGTTATCTTGTGTTTGATTTTACGCGAGTATTGTACATTAAGAAATTAAAAACTTTTAAACGGATTTTAAACGCGATTTATTCATTATATTATTAACCCGACATTTTGGAACACTTTACAGCGAGCGTGGTGAAGGAGAGACTGATATAATATAACGAATAAATCGTGTTTAAAATCCGTTAAAAAGTTATTAATTTCTTAATGTATAATACTCGCGTAAAATCAAACACAAGATAACTCACATAAAGTTTTCACGTTCACGCAGTTTTGTACAATTTTCTAAATTTATGTGGGTTATTTTTGACGACATAATGTATTTTTATAGCTGTAAGTATTTTATTATCTATGCCTGTTGATACAACTTTATCGTTGTCAATACAACATCAAACACATGATATTGAATATGCTGATAATTATTGCATATTGCAATTTAATAAATCCAATACATTCCTCCTGTACATTAATCGTCGATAGCCGTAAATTCCTAACATACCTGGAGCCCTTGATATAATTATCAAGGTTTAATTAATGTTCATCTAATTAACGTCCAATTAAAAATATAATACGATATAGCCAATTGTTATGAATAAAACATAAGGATGCAAAGTTATAAATACAGCTAAACGATTGAAGACTAAGTTGCCTTTAATGGCATTAGTACCAGATTAACGCTTTAATTTAGATAGTAGATAGTTAATGTAAAAAAAATACACTTATTTTATGTGTTATTGTAGTAATTATTAATTTCTATGTAAGTAGTAGATGATATAAATGAGGGGTACCTACCAAAAAAATATCGCAATATACATAAAAATACTAGAATTATAAGAAATCATTGACGAAATTGCTTGGAGTTGTGAATTAAAGAATATGCTCGAATATCTGTTATTAGTTTTACATCATTATATTCCCAAAATTCCTAGACTTTTCGATCTACACAGGCGCTTGAGCTGTCAGTACTTACAGAATACTTGAAAGGAGTGTTATTTGTTAGAATTTACGTACCCACAAATCTAGCTTCAAAAAATATACGAATAATTGTTGTATAACGACTTTAGCCTTATAAATCATATCTTAATTGTTTTGATACGACTGTCTATTGTAACCAACCGCGAAATTTAATTACCATTTCTGAATAGGTACTATCAACATTACTGTATACTACCCATTAGACATAATATACCTATAGGGTATGATAGGTAAATATTACACTAGCATAAGGTTATGTTTAGAAATTGAAGGCTTTTAAACGGATTTTAAACGCTTTACATCATTGAGTCTCTCCGTGGCCACGCTCGCTGTAAATTGTTCAAAACGTCGGGTTAATAATATAATGAATAAATCGAGTTTAAAATCCGTTTAAAAGTTTAATCTATAAATGTATAATACTCTCATAAAATCAAACACAAGAAAATAGTATAATGTTATGTTATCTGTGATATAACGCAGAGTACCAGGTTATAGTATAGAAATATCTCCGAATATTAATATCGTTTATTGCCTATACTCAGAACGTAATAAAATTTAGCCTAATAAATAATACCCTAATTGTTATAATACGACTGCCTGTTAAGCAACAGCCAACCGTCAAATTAACTTAATTGCACTTGTAATTGCTCCGAGTCCGAGACGCGCAATAAAAAGAAAATATTGTCATTCTCTTCGCCCCAGGATTGTCCGACGCTAGTATTGGAGATGCTCCGAATAAAGTGTATTATATGAACGATATTGTAAACACCTACAAACAAATGTGAACCACATCACCTGGTAATAGTAACTAAAATACAACCAACGTAACTCTAGTGTCGGCGAGCGCTATTGTTACGGGTTTAACGCAATAAATTAAACTAGGAAAGTTGTAAATTTGATTAATAGTGTGGTTACAGCCGATATGTTACTAATTGAGTTAAATTTAATTAAAATAGCCAAAGTAGAAATAAAGCTATAACATCAGCATTTTATAACGGTAATAGAAAAAATATTAAATGCAGTAGAAATGGAATACAACGAATTCTTAGTTCATAATCTAATGAATGGTTAAAATACGGACTGTTGGAAATAAAAGAAAATATTATCATTAGCCGGGGAGCCTCTGCAAGATTCTCACCGTGTTAATAGGCTATTCTGAACCTTTTCCCGGTTTATTCAAGGGGGACATTTTTATGTTCGTTAGCAGGAGGAATGTGGGCTGGGTATTTATTTGAAAATTTTCAGCTACATACCATTTATACTGTCTAGGAAAGGCGCGTTCACTAATTAAAAGACATGTTGGAACATTTGAAGACACTCTCGCGAATTTAAGAGAACAAAAAGTATATGTAAAAAGAAAAAAATCATAGCAGAGCATGTTGGTAGAAATCTTCGTCATGGCTTTTCACCATCTAGAATATGCATCTAACATACTCGTATGAGTAAAATGAAAATAATATCATAAATTTTAATGAATGTCTTTATAAGGTATATGAATGATGTATGTGTAATGAATGTTTTAAATGAAGGCTAAACAGTTGCATAAAATATACTAGTACAAACTTCCTCAGTGAACATGAAAAACAGACAGTCATGTATCGGATCTCTCTCTTTATACTAATTTTCGATCCCTGTGAACTGTGAGAGTTGTTATTGAGATTGACCATTAATGTGTTATGCTAGTAGTGCTTCTGAATATGTGCCGTGAAATTAGTGCAACTAGTTTTGGAAAGCAGTTTCTACAGAGACGCTGGCAAGAAACTCTGCAGTTGCTCTTTTTTTAAGATCACACTAATTTTAAACAATGCTAAAAAACATTAATGTTATTTATTAGTCCTCTGTAGTAAGCATACTGTTGAAATCGGTCGGTCTGTCCTCTGTACTATAGTAATTAAAAATCCCAAGAAATCTAATTACAACGAGCAACAGATTACAAGAAAATGTGATTAAAAAACGCATTTGCTGGCCTATCTGTCAAACTATGACGTCATTGCCATTATAATAGTTTTAAGGAAATAACTGTGTTATCATTACACACGAAGGTATTATAAATAGGTGGTGTCACAGAGATGGACGTATGGTTATAAATCAATAAAATGAGGTCTCTAAGGGTACTGTGTCGTTATCAGCTATCTCTCACCTCGATATAACCTCAAATTCAGACTATATATCGTTCTGTATCAATAATTCACATGGTTATAAATAAGCATATATGTGTTTTTGGCCAGCATTGCATTTTTATAAATTCCAATGTAATAACTGTACAAGTGTGACTAAGTCTGCTCCTACTTTTTTTAACAACAATGTCTTTATACGAGCCCAGAGCTACAATACGAAATAACTGTTGTAGTAACTCTATACATACTACTTCTTATATTTTTAACCTAAAAGCTTGTGAATGAATAGATAGTAGTTGGATATTAGGAGTCATTTGCATAAAAAACATAAACATAAAAGAACAGGCATAGAAAAACTTGCCATTATAAAGCTTATTTTTGACGAAGACGCGGGCGTACTTTAATTGAACAAAATTTCATATTCGCATTTTATATTTTCTTACAGTAGTGACTAGAACAAATAGAATATGTTATTTATACTCCATACCAGCACACAAATTCTCAAATAACGCTCGAATAAGATTAAAGGAAATGACTAAAAGCCGAATCACATTATTAAGCCAATAAGGTACATTAGGCATTTAGCCTACATACGTGCTCTCTTAATATCCGGTGGCGCATCTCGATATCCGCAAACCCGTCTGTCATCGTATACATACATACTGTTTACGGTTGACAATTACCTAACATGTGTTCCAGTTTACGCAATGCCTTCAGAAACAGCGGTGTCTGATTGGTTTTTATAGTAGTTACGAAACTCGGTACAAAGACGTTTTATAATAATGAGTTCGAAAAATGAGGTATTTATGGTGTACGATATAGTCGTAATTAGTCATTACTTAAAATGACAATTATTAGAAGCGTTTTTATAACTTTTTGGGCAGAACATGACTACACAGATAATTGGTATTATTGTTTAAACCTAATATGTGGAGTTCTTTGAATCTAGTCTCATAATATTCGAAATAAAAGTATTAGTAATTCAAGCGTCACACGTTGTACGAATAGATAAAATCTGACCTTTTATGAGTCGATCTTTTGCCAATAAATTTTCAGAGCAGGAGAGTTCTTTACCCAATTTTTTTTATCCTATATTTGCCCTTTTAGACATTTATCTTTTGTTATTATTGTCTTAAACAGATATATCTTTTTAATATAGTTATATAATTACTTCACATATATATCTTACCGTTATTCACCTCATAAGAAATAAAAATAAAAACCGGCTAAGTGCGAGTCGAACTCGTGTATCATGAGGTTCCATATAATACTATTTTTATTGTGTTATATATATGTGATGTAAATAATAATTTATTGTTTTCATAATTTTTCTTTATCTGTGCTTTAAGACGTGGCTTCGTAAAAAAAATTAAGATACTGTTCCGGGAAGTACCCAAGACTTTTGGTTCCCTTGCTAGTAGCAAACGAAAAATTTGTAGCTTACGACCATACCTATCCTTTGATTAATTTGGCTCAGAAGTTTGTCTTGTCAAACGGACAGACAGATGGACGGACAACACACTTTGTTGTCCGTCCATCTGTCATCCTATTCCGTTTCCGTTTCTTCCATTTCAGGTACTGAACCCTAAAAATAGCTGGAATTAAAATCGAAATACTCAGCCATCGTGGGAATGAGAATAAATCACGTCATATGAAACGGATTTTAAGGTAATACAATATTGCGTTGGAGAATACACGAATCCAACCTAAGAGGGTACAAAGTCCAATACCGGACCTTCATAACCGAATATTACGGAAGGGGGTGTAAATTAGGGTCCCAAATACCTCTTTATAGAGATTGCCTGCCTGTCCGTTTTGGGGCCAAGTCACGTAATAATATTGTGGTCGACCTAATCGCCTGAATAGCCTCTATTGCTTTAGTATTTACTGTAAGCGTTGAAACTCTCATTTGACAACGTCGAATTTCGCAGAGCGTATTAAGTTTGCGAAGCTGGTTTTGTTAGACGGTACCTGTCCTTAATATCGGAGGGATTTCAAAGAAATTTGCTTTGTACTTGGTTGATAGACTTCGGAAATACTTTTCGAAATATGGGTCAAATTGTGTTTACGAAGAGTGAACTAAACAGTGACGGTTATTCTAAGAACGTTTTAATATTTTTAACATTGTTTCATTGGTTATTAGAAAAATAGGAATTTGATACCCTGTTTTTGATAGCTTTTGTCTTTGGCTTTTTATTATTGTGTTTTATATAGCGAGTACACGATTGATATCTAATGTGATTGTCATTATGATTTAATGAAGAAAATAATAATTAGCAACTGTTGTGACGACCTCTAGACATCAGATTGGTTATATCATAGAACTAGCTATTCGCCCTGGCTTCACCCGTGGTACATATACAGCCTATGTCACTCAGTGTAATTGCAGCTTTCCAATAATGAAAGAATTTTCGAAATCGGTCCAGCCGTTCACGCGTGATGGCGTGACCAAGGGAAATAGGGATCATTTTTGGAATTATAATGGAATTATGCTAATATTATTCCCTTTTTGATTGTAATTTGCGCTAGCATTTGATAGTAACAGTTGTAATTGCGTAAGTCGCATTGTTATTAATATTTAGAAATTTCATTATATAAAAACACAAACAAGTAGTAAAACATACATAGCTTATTCCGTTTATATGATTAAATTGAACCGATTCATTAGAAATATACGCTTTAAAAATAAGCGTTGTATATTTCTAATGGAATGGTTTAATAAAAATATTTCATACCCTCCGCCATTATGAAACCTAGGCAACAAATAGCTAGCTTGAAAAATACATCTGAATGAAATGAAAGCACCTGTAATTCCCACACTCATTACATACTTTATCAACTGTACAATACAAGATCTGGAGTGGCGTGTTAAAGAATGAATCACGTATTCACCATTTTCTTAGATTTTCTTCACATGTCTAGTTCTATTTTGTTGGCAGCCCGTTACACCGTAACTTCGCCGGAGTGTTTGTTATTGTTTTCTGTTTATTTTCTGCAATCCCGTGTTACTTTTACGTTTATTAAATTTATCTTCATTTATTCCATAACCTACTATAATGAGAGTTAAATTTATCTTCATTTATTCCATAACCTACTATAATGAGAGCTTATTTAGATTTGTATCGACAGCGTTGTTCAATTGCTTTCATCTTATATACGCTGAGCTTTCTGTTTCATATTCATTTGTGTAAAGTAGGTAAAATACCTAATTACTTACCTACTTAGTACTTATTTAAAAACCAAAACTTTTAAATATTTAAAAAATCCAGATACTGAGTTCAAAAACTAACATCCATTGTTGTCAAAAAGGCAATGCTATAACCAAAACATTTAAAAACAAAAAACACGTCACATTCCATATTACACAGTAACCATTGAAAAAAAATATACAAATTTTATTCGGAGAACATGAAATTTGGCGAAAGGCTTTCATTTCTAATGTATTATTGGAGTCAGGACAAGTAAAGTCAAATATTGTAACATGCAGATATTCTCTAAAATACGGTCTATTATATAATTCCTTCGTAGGTAGTAATTTTAGCGTTACTAAAATCACAAAACCCTTATATTTGTTCAGAATTATCCATCCTTTGCTTGCTTTTATGATTATTGAAAGTTATTATTATAGTCTACATTCTACAAATTAGATTGTAAAACAAAATTATTAATTTAAGATCACCAAATACATTTAAATACAGTGACTTGACTGAATATTCAAATGTCATTACTTCAAATGCAAATACTGTATAATGTCTAAGGCAATATTTAAATAATTGAGATAATTATTTTTCAATAACTCGTTAATTTTATACACGTATATTATGCTACTTATGTGATTTATTAAAGTTTATCATAATAAAATATTTATTTATTTCATAAGGAATATAACTTAAATGTATAATTAATGTAGACCCTTAACTGTCTTTCGAGAAAAACTACAATTTATCTATCAAATAGCAAAGTTACTCCACACATTCGAATCCTTACAAATTTTTGTCTATATAACCTTAGCCGCAACTGCAACAAAGACTGCAACAATTTCCTTTACATAAGAAGACATGAATCGAATTTCTATAATATCACACCCACTTAACTGGCCTGGCTTTATTTAGACGTGAACACCAATCGTTATACTATGCGAGTCTTAAGTTACAAGTGCCTTGTAGTCGCGAAACACGACTCTAATGAACTGTCTCTAGAAGCATAAAGAAAAACTTCTTACTAGCATTTTTCTTTTCCACTTTGAGCGCTGCGAAAAATTTCAAACTTTTTACGAAATGCTGGAAGACAAGTTAACTTGCTATTAAATTTAAAACAACAGACACCATAATATATTGTTAATTGTCATTAAAATATAATTTAGAGTAAGGTGATTATATCAGGTGTCTATAATTAAGGACAAATTGCTGTTTAAAACAATGACTGTTCCAACATTTTGGTTTGTTATTTGATCTAGTGGAAATTTAACATTAATTTTGCTGTAAAAGTAAACAGATTTTCGACGACTCTTATTAATAAACCATAAAACAAATACATTTATACTATTTTTCCATCTTTCGTGTTGTGTACCTTGTTTCTTAGAATAAACGTCATTTTATTCTATTATATCTTAATAAAACAAAAGTCTCTGTATGACAAAACTATAAAAATTCTAACTTTAAACGTAAGAAATTATTAGCTCATCCGTTTGTTGTCCCCCTAACAAGTAGATAAGAATAAGAACGAAACGTGACTCTTGTAAAAAAAAATCCATTACTTTCCAGACCTCTTTTCCCACGAATAAGTATTCTAATTATTCTCAAATATAATTAAAACACTTATTCAATAAAATGCTGCACAACGGTGTAACAGTAAATTCATTCGCGTGTCAGTTGACGAATGGCCTGAGCTGCTGAATGTAGGATTAATGGTAGTGCGGACGTCACGGAACGGATTTCTGTCAAAGCTGTCAGCTACACGTGGAAGATGCTCTCCGCTTATGTTCTCGGAATCGAGATTTACGTAAAAATTATTCTATTCCGATACTCCTTGTAAAAAGTGTGAGCAAAGACGCGTATTGCTCCTACTTTTACACAAGGAAAAATGTTTATACGAATTCACAGAATGTTTTATAAATCTGGACAGAATATTAACAAAATAATTTATTTGGCTAGCTTTCTGCCTGGAGAAATTATTCATACCTACATACCTGTAACATATTTAGGAAGGAATAGTAAGACCATCCTGGGGTTCTTCCCGTTCCCGTGTGATTTCCAGGATAAAAAGTATCTTATGTCACATTTTCGTTCTTAAGCTATATTTGTGTCAATTTTCATTCAAATAAGTTCCGGCTTACGCGTATTATAAAGGGATTTATCGTTGTAATAAAGGGATACAAAATACTTTCACAGATCTCATTCTCTTCATCTCTCATAAAGGACCATTAATCATCGAAAAGAAAGGAAAGGTACAGTACAATTAGTAGATCTAGAAAAAGCATGCCAATTGAACTTTATAACTATACTAGCGGCCCGTGGTACACATATAGCCTACTAGCTGCGCCCCGCGGTTCCACCCGCGTAAGTCTGTATCCCGTAGGAATATCGGGATAAAAAGTTGCCTATATATAGTTATTCCAGTTGTCCAGCTGTCTACGTACCAAATTTCATTGCAATCGGTTCAGTACTTTTTGCGTGAAAGAGCAACAAACACACACACATCCTTACAAACTTTCGCATTTATAATATTAAATATTAGTAGGAAGGATAGTGGGATAGATTTCCTCAATAAATGGGATATCTAACTGAGAGAATTTTCAAATCGGACCAGTAGTTCCTAAGATTAGTGCGTTCAAACAAACAAACAAACTCATCAGCTTTATAGTATATTTTAGAATCAAAATAAAAAGAAAATATTTTATGCAATATCTAATATTTTGTAAAGTATATACATACTCCCATATAAACATTCTCCGATATATAGAATATAGATCGTCCGGCCACAGCTACTCGTGGTGTCTGAGCGATCATTTATTATGTGGCATTCAGATCAGAGATCCATCCATCAACCTCATTGTCCTGAGTGGGGAAGCTGCCCAAGAACACCTTATTAACGAATATGTTATTGATAATGTACAATTTAAACTATTTATAACAGATTTTTATAATACTAAAGAGAGAAACTGAATTAATTAAAACGTGTCTATAATTTAAAATATATTTTTTGTATGTACATGTAAAATATTATAAGCTAAAAAATGATAATCCCTTATTTATGTATGGAGTATTTTTAGAATATTAAAAAACATATAATTTTCTTGCAATTAAATGAAAAAGAATTAAATGACTACATAGTATAGTATCAGTACATGTTACAACAAAGTCGCTTTCTCTGTCCCTATGTCCCTATGTATGCTTAAATCTTTAAAACGACGCAATTGATTTTGATGGGTTTTTTTTTAATAGATAGAGTGATTCAAGAGGAAAGTTTATATGTATAAAAACTATTCCGAATTAACGCGTGCGAAGCCGCGGGCAATAGCTAGTAGTAAATAAATTATAATTTTAACGGATAAGTGGAGATTCTCAATGCGACACTTTTTTTTTTGTTGTGTTGGTTACTTTTTACTGAGTGGACGGATTTGATGATTCTTTTTATATCCAAAAGCTGATATATTTACAAACAATTATTTCATACAATTAAGTTTTGAGACATCTAGTGGTCTATGTAGAAATGAGGTTGAACTAATTCTCTTTGTCATTTAATTATTATTTAGTCTAATAACTAGATGGCGCTATACCGAAACATAGTTGACTTAATACCGTTATAGATGGCAGTGTCAAAATTATATTGAAGACTTTGTATTTTTTACCTAAAACTAAAAAAAACAATGTTTTCAATTCGTACATTTTATATATTTTTAAACATTAGTGCTTCTGTGGTTTGTTTTTAAATAGTGGTCCTTGTCTTGATCCAAATTGATTTACTTTGAATTATAAGAAAATTTGTTTGTAATGACTCTTGAGTCCTGACCACAAAAATAAATCCGTGGTATAATTGAACATTTATAGGAGTAGGGCCTAATTACAAATGACCTAAGAGACTAAGAGTAAGCTATCAACGTAAAGTATTCCCAATTACCATAATGAACCTATTATTTTATGGTAACTCGGAAATAAATCACATAAAATTTTTAACACGAAATAACGGCCGCGGCGTCAAAAAAGCAATTAAACGTCTGTTTATTAAACATTAACAGACTGCCGAGCTAATTAACCACATTTTATATGGTGCTAAAACGTATTTCGACATTATGTCATTGAACATAAGTTGCAAACACCCGGAATGCAATGTAATTTATGAAACGGCTCTAACAAATAATCGAACTGAACACCAAACATTCTCGGGTATATTTATCTAAACCCTTAGACCAAATAAAAGGCGATTCTAATGCCTCTGGTTTAAGGGGTTCAGCGATTTGCATGCGTTTTGACGTGATTTTATGGTTCCTTTGCTTTGGTACTCAATACTGTATAGCTGTACTCCGTGGTTGCGCCCGCAGATAGAAGCACACGTAAAATCTTTTATCCCCTATTTTTATTAGGTACCTACATTTTAAAGGTAAATATAATAATAAATTCTTATAATTTTAGTTGTCTAACCGTATTTTTTTTTATAAAAACAAAATGAAATTTTCATTTACTTTTGATACCATCTTGAACATAGATAAAACTTACTTATTATTAAAAACTTTTCGGCATAGACAGAATGTAACAAAAAAATTGCTCTCAGAATTAAACAACATTTTACGACATTCAAAATAGGGTCATTGATGAAAACAAAAAGCCCAACCCCACCAGCTACAATATTATCTGAACTCTAGATAATCCATCGCAGGTAATAAAACTATTTTAACGGATTGAAATTGTGGTTACCGCCACGGTTATTTATCAATTACCATGACCACGATTGCAGTTGGGATCGAGGCGTCTGGACGTGTTAAATAAATAATTAACCGAGGTATCATTCCGCAAAAATATTTTCTTTCACTTTGAATTGGTACTTCCTCTGTACTTAATTGCTGGTTTATTGAGAACAGTAATTACTTACACGCGTGTGTTATTGAAACTTTATCTACTGCTAAATACGAATATAAACCCGTGTAAAGGATAAGAAAAAAAAGGGAAAAATAATATGTAGCATATTATACAGACTCAAGAGCACAAAGGCGGACTTATCGCTAAGGTAAGCGATCTCTTCCAGACAACTTGATGGTCAAAAAGAAGTTATACTAAAAAAAACTGAAACATTTTCTTATTTATTTTCTAAACTTTTCTTACAATTTTTCTAAATGTAGGTAAAACCATCAATTATACACGCATCCTGCTTTACTAAAAATCCCATCTAGTTTAACAAAAACATTCTTGTACTAACTGCATTACCTTAAATGAGGGTCAGACGAACCACAAAAGGAAATAGTGAAACTTTATCAATCCTTTTGTTTCGAACTACTTTTTGGGAGAGCTTCTATTATCCCAGGGCCGAATAGTCCTTTGTTCGATTATCTCGACCTGACACCAATATATCAAGATCGCATTGTTGGACATAAAAAATAATAAATCGTTTCTCTTATCGCCATTATAAAACAACTGTTACGAGTTATCTAAATGGTCACAACGTAGCAAAATTGACAATACATATTTATTTTCCACTTGTATTTGTTATTTTATAACTTATTTGAAAGAAAGAAAGAAAAAATGTTTATTTAACATCACCACAATTACACACAGTTAAATAAAAATTAAAAAGTGAACTTATGACTAAACGGTGTGGTGATAAAAAGGGTAACTACTCAGCATATGCTACGCGTAATGCGCAGCGCTGATTTTCAGTAGCCCCTTTAATTAGTAAAACAATTCGACGTGCTCTTCTGTGACTTTTTTATTGACCGTATCAGCGCTTTCCCGATTGAAAGGTCACTAAATATGCTATTAGCTATACGTATAAATATTATAAGCTTTGTGTTCTTGAAATTTAAATGAATCTTTTCTAAACAGATGATTTGAATATCATTGATCTTTATATTAATACAATTTATCGGATTGTTAGGTAGAAAAATCTGTTTGTTATATATGAATAAATTTCTATTAAACACAATAAACCGTCAATGATAGGATAATGTGCAAGGACGTGTTTTTAATTCCTAAATAGAACTTTATTTTTAGCCTAAAATATCAGCTAATATAACAAAAAATGCATTTACAATTATTTTTATATCACCCTAGTGTGAAAAGCAAATGATAGCCTATTTGTTGTTGTCACTAGTTGATCTGGTCCATTGAGTTTCATCAAAAAAATTATGTCAATCAGTTTTTAGGTTAAGTGCGTGCAGTCATGTTCGTTTGATTTTATATCGATGTTTATCACAATTGACAGCTGATTGAACTTTTACTCTCAAATGGTAATTGACCAATAATTTAATTTAAAACTAAGATTTATGCGCCGTTTACTAAAAGCGAATGTAATACTAATTCTAGATTGGTTTATTTTTTAGATATTTTGAATTTGGTTTTTGTAAGTTTATTGGAGACACGTGGGAGTCTGTTTTTGAATACTAGATTCTCGTCCCGGCTCCCGCCGAATATCAAGATTCCTATTTTATCCCAATATTAAATCAGGATAAAAAAATCCTATTAACCAAGTCAGCTATAGATAGGGTATGCTATCTGTATACCAAATTACATCAAAATCCGTTCAGTAGTTTCAGCGTGATTGAAGGACAAACATCCAAACAAACAAACATTTAGTCAACAAACAAACAGTCAGTCACCCCGTGCCGTGACCACACGTCGGGATAAATATCTAATAATTGTTATCCTTAGCCCTTAAATATATAGCACGTTCTTTAGGTTTCGTACCCCCAACAATTCGATTGAAGGCCGAGGTTCTAATCACTGAGCCAGTGGTTCCGAAACAATATTGAGATAACCTCTAATAAGGACTCTAGTCGCAAACGCTCTTCAAAAACTACCCACCAGCGACCTAATACATAATCCGAAATATTAACAAGTTTGCCATGAGGTGACATTAAAAACTTATCTATCATTGAATAGCATTTGATGACCAAGCGGAGCCGTGGCCTTGTAGCACTCCCACATAACTGACTCACTGTCGCCCACCGTACCGTTACCCTGTTATTTGCATTATATTTTTGCATAGAATTACGCCGACCTTTTGATATTGTGTTACACAAACGGCCTCAATAGTTTTAATAACTATAACCCATGACACAATTAGTGGCCGCCAGTGCTCATTGGGTTATGGAGATCCTGCGTTGCTACTTTATGTCATCCGGTAGTTAAGTCAACGCACGCGCCGCACTCCAAAATTAGCCCCTGCGAATGCTGATCACGTCACCCGTTGATGTTGAGATAATAATAACTTAAAAGGAAACGTATTTTCAACCCTATTTCAATGTCTTTGATGCTATATCTTAGAATCGTACACACCTACAATGGAGGTTATAATAACGGCGAGCTTAGTATGCAAAGACTTTGTCAGACGAAAGTTCTGTTCCTCATATTTAATAAGAAAAGAAACATACCCTCGTCTTGATTGATAGCGCTACAGACATACTGTAGCTTCCAATACATCATACCAGATAGAAGGGATGGTAATTTATTATCATTCCAATGTTCAAAGGTAAATGACAACGTTCAAGAAAATGTTAAATTTTCTTATACTATTTAACACTATATATTTAAGCATTATAAATGTACATTTCTCAGGTAATTCATGAAATCTGCATACATTTAAGCCCAATCTTACATCACTCAAGAACTTTCTATGTCTTCCAATCAAGACGTAAGAATGAATGATTGTGCCATGAATGAGAGCACATAAGCGCCCCTCTCCCCGCAGAGGGCAGGTGAGGGACTGAGCCATTGAAGGCCGTGTCAAAGTAATGCTGTTGAACTTGTAATCGGGCCCAAACATGAAGTGCTTAAGTGACCCGATACGATAGAAAATCTTCTACAAATATGCTACAAATGTCTGACCAGATTCTATCCTTCTAATATTATAAATGCGAGAGTTTGTGCGGATGGATGTATGTCTATGTGTATGTATCTTTGTTACTCTTTCACGCAAAAACTATACAACCGATTGCAATGAAATTTGGTACGTAGATAGCTGGACAACTGGAATAACACATAGGCAACTTTTATCCCGATATTCCTTCGGGATATAGTCTCTGGCGGGTGAAACCGCGGAGTGCAGCGAGTAACGCATGCAATTAATTATAAAAATATTATGTCATTGTTTATTATTGAACAAACAAATATGAATGCTAATTTCATAGATATCTATTTTTCTCATAATTTAATAATCTAACTATCGTATCTTAAATTCTAATCCCTTAATAGTATAGACATAGCTGTGTATCACATACATATATATAAGAAAATATTTCCAGGTCTACCTGATCGAATATATATTCCTAAGAGAAATCATCTACCAATCACGCCAGCAATCATACTTCTCGCATTTGCATATCAACCAAAACGAATCATTATATTAAACTTTCACACGCATTTTCGCAGCTTCAAAAACCAATGGCCTCGTGTAATAACGTCAAATGAGGTGCAAATTGGAAACAATAGTACACTTTACGGTGTACAATGATATTTTCCACAATGCAATCTACGCTCGTCGTACAATCTGTTTCTATTGAGAACGTATTGTTCCCAGCGAGACACTGCAACACAATACTCATAAGTGGATCACTTTCAAAGCTCAATATGTCAAGCCTGCCTGATCTAAAACTGTCACTCATGCTCTAGGAAGGTGTTATGACGATTCCTCGTTCGCACTCCGACTCGCATCGCGGAACATCTGGGTGATTGAAAACTTCATCGAGTTTTATATCAACTTTTACTTGTCACTGGTTCAGTGCGTAGATATAATTAGAGATGATCGCGGAGGATTCAACACGTACACAAGCTGTTAAAGCCATTAAGCTCTAGGACATCGTTTCAATTGATATAATGTACCATTTCCCGTGTTTAAAATAGCGCACGTTCCAGAAAGTCGAAGAGGGTGAAGTTGTAACTAACTGTAAAACGCACTAAACGGTGTGATTCTTAAAACTAGCACGGATGTAGTGAGGACCGTTCGTATGTCGGCGTTGTTTTAATCCAATATATATCATACTTATTTTCCGTCCGCAGCTTTGTCTAATCATAATTATAGGGTTTCACATCGCAAAATGTATTGTAAAAAGTGTTATTTTGTTTTCTGTACTAATAAATAAATAAAAAAACAAGATTGTATTCGTTCCTGTCGGAGTTCCGTGATAATAATGTCTAATAAACTATGTCCTTACTCGGTTTCCGTACCAAATGTAATCCAAATCGCTTCAATGATTTAGGCGTGAAAATAAAAAGACAGACACATAGTTAGTACCTTCCCATTTATTGAACGGTTACAAACTTAGAGAAACAATGATGTTTATATAATTTAGAAACTTTTTAACTATTTCGTTTCCGTGGCAAATATTTTGATTGTTTTATGGTTACATATCACTACATTTTTGTAATTTTTTTTATCCCTACTAATATTATAAATGCGAAAGTAACTCTGTCTATCTGTCGGTGTCTCTTCTTCGCACCGAAACCGCTGAACCAATTTGGATGAATTTTAGCCAAGATATACTTTGAGATCCGAGGAAGACGGAAATGGAACAGGAATTATACTAACAAGACCCAAGTCCGCCTATCTTTTCCTTTCCTTCACAGGCAAAGCCGCTTACGTAAGTTATTACTTATATACTGTGTATTATTATAATGTATTTAAACGCTATTTTAATGTGAATTCAGATAGATATCGACATACACTGCTGTGACTTGAATATCAGTTATAATCGTCTCAAATAAACTTTCGAGATAGCGACTGCGTAACATATGTTCTGAATTGTAAATACTGAAAGTTTGTTTTATTTTTAACGAAGTTTTCAATCTCAAC
This sequence comes from Zerene cesonia, assembly GCF_012273895.1. Lineage (NCBI taxonomy): Eukaryota > Metazoa > Arthropoda > Insecta > Lepidoptera > Pieridae > Zerene > Zerene cesonia. The sequence goes on along the minus strand of NC_052113.1, from coordinate 4,975,335 downwards.
GCTCACTGAACTTACTTTTTACATTGTTTCATCCGCTAACGATAGAATTAAAATACGTGATATGTACAAATACATAAAATGCAGCAGTTAATTAAGAGAAAAACATTCTTCGGTACAAAATAAATATGCGCAAAAATGCGGACATCATTCTTTACAGAAAAAGAAGCTTCTAATGAACGTGAAATGCTTTACCAACTCACTATTGCTATTATTAGATCTAAACAAGAAAAACACAACTAAACAGCTGTGGCCATGTTACCTATGTTAGGATACTTATAATCAGTATAAGCTATCGTACGAAGGATCATATAAAGCTAATATTGGATGGACCTTTTTAATAAGTATTCCTATATATAAATTCTACAGCAAAAATAAGAGAGGCTATAATTGCTTCTCAGAATTCACACAATTTATACCATACAATATGCATACTGACTAATCTGTGAAAACGATAATGTATACAGATTTAGAATACGTAATTCCTCTGAAAAATCGAAAACACATAGGAATTACAGAATTAGCCTCAACATTTTCACGAATTCATCTCGCTAAATTTGAAGAGAAAATAAACAATTAATCATTGTGATAGTCTCTAGAAACCTCACGCTTACAGGAAATCATAGTTTCGTAGAAGCACTCAGTGGGAACATCATTGCGGCAAAGATAAAGCCAACCGTAACATTGACTGGTAAATGTGCCAAATACCGCAGACAGAGTATCTCTAGAGTTGCGGTGAGAAATTATTTATCCCGAATACGGTATAAAGACACCGGATTTGTGTACTTCCCGTCCGTAAGAATGTGGATGCGTAACTAGGTGACTACGTTATTCGTTTAGCTAGCTTGAACCAACATTCATAAAAGACAAAGAGCTTAGGTATATATAGTTCAAAAGTTCAAACGTGGTGATTTTGATAAATGTTACATTGTTTGAAATCGAAACCCGACTCAGAGGCTTTTTAGTTATGAAGTTACTAGTTGCGCCCCGTGGTTTCACCCTCATAAGTCCGTATCCCGTAGGAATATCGGGATAAAAAGTCTATATGTTTGCCTATATGTTATTCCAGTTGTCCAGCTCTCTACGTACCAAATTTTATTGCAATCGGTTCAGTAGTTTTTGCGTGAAAGAGCAACAAGCACACACACATCCTTACAAACTTTCGCAATTATAATATTAGTAGGATTTTCAGTTTTCAAATACTTACTACTAGTAACTATCTTACGAAGTATCAACGACAGTACGCCTGTAATTTATGCGCGATATGATTAAAGATTAACGAAAAAATTCCTAACCTTAATTCTTAATATAAATCTTCGTTAACTTTAAAGAAATGTATTGCTGTTGTGGTTTTAAACTGAGAGTTAAAATTCATTAATGCACGACATGTTTTTTACTTATAAAATACAAGTTAACATGCCGATACGTATTGGTAATGTAAATTTTGACGGGACCAATTTCAACATTTAACTCTGTAATGTTATAAAGTTTTTACTATACACATTAAGATACAAAACAGGGTACATAACGTATAAAACATTTTATTTTTAACATATGTATTAAAACGATAGGCGATATCTTACTCTAATATCTAAAAAGCTCTTTGCATAACGTTTGAAACCGTAATATCGCTCTTACAAGCGCCATACCTGTTTTAGAGAGTTCTTCAAAACTATCTTGGGTAATTTAGTTTCTTAATAGTCTAAGGATGATTTCCACAGACATGACAATAAAAAATTACATAACCGTGCGTGTCTTGTTACAGTCGCACATTTACTATCTACAGTGTACACTAAAGTAAATTAATTTCGTGAACGGGCAATACTTTTAACGATGGTCGAGACACGATTCCTCGCTTATGCCTGACCCATGTTTGTTCCTGTGTGATATTTACAAAAGTGCAGCGTTAATAATGACTTGACAAACCGAGGATATAACATATCAGTGCGTTTGGGAATAATCAATACGCGAATAAATAATCGAGATAGCATTTACTTTTATAAACAACCGGTACTTAGAATAATAAAGATACAATAAAAACTCGAATGAAAGGAAATCCAAATATACGAATAATGAGATTATTGTTTTAGTTCTCACTTACACATTTCTCTCCAATCATGGCATGCCAGAATCTGCAAAGAATATATTATGTAAAAACTCTGAATGTATTCTTATTTGATTCCAAGTGATAACGCAATTAAAAGTTACAAAATCTGTAACTGTGTGCATTTATTTATGCACCATGAAACTTTTGGTTTCATCGCGTGAGTCAATTTGAAACATTAGCTCTCATATTGTATGAGTGGATGCTCAAAGTATCCCGTTGTCATTTCCGTATCTTCAGGATATAGCACTCGATAAATAGGTATATTAACATTAATGGTGGACGGATTGTGTTGGTCACGAAGTCCCGGAACATCGGACAAAGCGGGGTGTCGCACCGTCAAAGGAGACCACGATTACTCACGCTTTGACTTGTACGGAATACTAAACAAATTGACTAACTACGGCACCAGTGTAAGTTTTGACAACTTGTTTTTATTTGATTTCAAAATAATCATTGGATATTTGTTTGTTTAATATAGGATTCGGTTTTTGATTTACTGTAAAATACACGTACAGAACACACATTTATTTGATGGACCATGGATTTATGAGCAAAATGCATAGTATATAGTATTTAGTATTCTATCTATAAAATAATCTTAGTCTTCGTACAATAATTCCTTTAGAACGATATCTTAACTACTTGGATTTATTCTAAACCTATAGACCAAAACCATTACGCCATTGATCCAATCAATTTATACATTTTCTCACTATGTGCATGAAGTTTTCTTATTTATTGCCATATTTTTCATTAATAAAAAAACGTGACAAAAAAGTTGATAGACATTAAAAGTTATGGCCAGCATAAAAATAGCAGTTTTGCTTTATATTTAAATTTCTCTAAAAGTGAAAATGACGAAACAACTGCGCATACGAATGAAAAAGATTTTAACTTGTTCATCATGTGTCAAGACTAATAAAATTCTAAGGGCTCCATAAATAAAATCCATCATTTTAGCTTTCTTTTTTTTATAACCGTTTAATAAAGTTTACTTTTTACGCTATTAGCTTCACAGCTTATAATCTTATGTGTCGAATCGAGAATTGATTGGAAAATAAATTTTATAATAAATCATCTGTTAAATGTGGGCCGATATCTAATCCGGTGTTTAAGGTGTGCGTTAAAGATATCTTGTAATTAGTTTACAGTACTTATCTCTGATTAATTTACTCTATGGAGGTTTATAGATTTTATTAAGTTGATGTGACTTGTGTAACCATTTTAAATTGTTATTTCTGCTCATGTGTGTAAAAATGTTAATAGGCTAACTAGATGTTATAACTGCCTTTAAAGATAGCTTGACTTATTAATAAATTTATAGATTTATGCGGATAAAGATTTTCATCGTACAGCGACAGGAGGGCAATCTTTTTTGTATTTATATCAACAAACTACAACTAACAATTTAAGCAATTTAATAAAAAAATACTTTTACAAGCCTGAAACGTTTATGCTTGGAAGTAAATTACTTTTTACCTTCCCAAAAATATAAATAGCCTCATGTAGCGGAATGAAACAAATAAAAGAAGAAACCCAAAACGCGAAACTATAAAAAAACATTGCTTAAGAACGAATCTATACCTATAAATCTATGTTTATGCGTTTCTTCCCACATAATTAAAGTCAGAGGAGCAGACTATGCAGTGAGTCACCGCTGAGGTCAAGATCACGCTTCGCCGGTTGCCTACCTGATAAGATTTGCGTGTGCCACAAACCAACAATTCCAAAATAGGTCCGCAGTCACGTTTGTTAAGTGTCAAGCTAATTCTAAGTGGATCGTTAGGACACTAACGGTAACACAGAAATACTTTTAGGCGAAGTTTCTGTTTGTACAATTGAGATCGTTAAGCGTTGTTGTAAGCATAGATTAACTTTAACATAGTAAATGAGCAACAGAACGAACGCACTTGGCTGAAAAAAAACTTATGTGCATAATTAAATTATGTACATCGTCATACATACGTTATAAGCATAACAAATAATATATTTTACTTGTGTTTACTATTTTATCCTACTTTTTAAATTGATTACGACTAAATGACTCGAAACGGATATTTAAGTCGAATATTTAATAAATTATTCTATGATTCATTCAACAAATATAAAAATAAACAATTTATTAACATAAAAACGGTTTCACCCAACAACATCTAGACTTAATGTGAGAAAAGTAAACAGCAATTAATTCCAACATAAAAATAGTTTTGGTTGGCAAAGCGCATAGTTAGATGTCAGGCGTGTATTCTCACGGAATTCTAAACGGGCCTTATCAATGTTCGCCCACGCTACAACTTTCTTCTCGCACCCAGCCACATGACCGATGAGGAGGAACGTCATTCCTCAGTCATTGTACCAACACTTCGAGCGAACGATTCGCAAAGGGAGTGCTGAGACCCTTGAAGGGGTTTGTGTTGCTGTCACTCGAATCCATCTTGTTTTATGTTGCGCCTTTTGTTTGATTGAATGGGAAGGAAAACAATTATGGTTCGCTCATTGAAGTTTCTTGACTTAATATAGAACAAATCCTATGATAATTATTTGTATTTTTATCAAATCAATTAGCATAACAAGATGATAGTCTGATTATCCTGTCGAACAAATTCCCCCGTTATGTTATAATGTAGATAATTTACTGATTGGTTATTACAAAAATGTGTTGTCTCCTCTCTTCTCACATTCACGTAAACATTTACAAGAGTAAGTTTCAACTGAGTGCTGTTTTTATATAAAATTCTACTTATTACTTATTAAATATCACGAATACAATTGCTACGCCAGAATATGGATCAGAGACCGGACTATATGAGAAAGAACTGAAAAGTACGATAGTTTTTCTATGAATAGTTATAATCAAAAATTTGCGTATCCCCTGTAATCTTACCCAAACACGACTATATGCAATGTTGGGACCTTATAATTCATGCTATAATAATGTCACTGAACCGTCACATGAATCATAATTTCGCAAATAGTCATCGTAATCTTTCGAAAGAATACTATGAAATAATATTACATATAAATTACACATACTTATTTCATTATGAAACAAAATATACGACAAACTTTTGAGCTAGATCTTAACAGTTTACCGTGTTTGTTGCCAAATTTAATAGCA